>NC_084644.1:5623794-5923794 GCF_019802595.1 Syngnathoides biaculeatus
AATAACTCGCAGGCGGTCCACCGCACTCTTCAACAGGAAATTGGATTTAAATGTTTTTTTTTAACGTTTTGCGTGTGATTTGATCAGCGCCAGTTTATTCACGCTAAAATACTCGTCATCAACGGATGAAGTCATCTTTGTCAAATGGCCGCCTACTACACGGGCTGAGCAATCGTCACCTCTGCAGCGGCGTGGTGTGTGCGCCGGCCTGGCCGCAGTCTCCTTTTATCCTGCTCGAGTGGCTTCAGCTGAGCCGCTGTGACTCCGCAGTGGGCCGTGTGACAAACATTTGGATTGCAGGGCAACTGGAGCGAATTTTTTTTTTTTTTTTTTTTTTTTTTTTTGTTACGGCTGCCGGTTTGAGTCCTCTGCGCTGTACCTTGCAAATATAAGATGGAATTCCTTGTTGCGGACACATCCCTTGAAGTTGAACCATCTCTGATTTAGATTGCCCGATTTTCCTTTGTCTGGCCTTCCTGGCAGTTTGTTCGAACTTGGGATCCCATCTTTCTCATGGCATGCTGTTTTAAAACTCCCCACCGCGGAACCTGGACACTTAACAGCCACTTTCCAGGTAGAAATACGGCTTACCATTTCAATATCGATAAGAATGTTTGAAATCAAAACCGGGTGCTCACATGTTTGGGATCTGTAACGTTTTGTGGAATGGCATTTATGTATGTGTACTTTTGCGAGCTCTCCATAGTACCTGCTGTACTCACCATCGGCATAATTCAATACGATTCAACCAAATATTTACATGCATGGCAGGGTATTATTTATAATTTGTGGTCACCTATGATTCAGTGCATCTTTAAGTGGGTAGCGCTGAAATTAGTGACATCACTGCTGCTCAAATTCTAACTTACGACGATGCTTATAGACTAAGAGGGGGGAAAAACATGCTAATATTAGAATACTCTTACATTACATTAGCTCTGTATGCTGGAGTATTATATTTTCACTCATCTATAACTTAATGTGACCATTAGTCATATGCTGATAAGAAATTATTGGCATCCTTCATTCCCCTCCAATGTCTTTGTTTGTAATCAGCATTCAATCCAATGTGTTTTTTTTTTTTGTTCGTTTGTTCTGTTTTGAATTAGAAAACTAAACCAAAGCCATTAACCAGAACTGAACCGCTAGTGTGCAGTGGAAAATCTGGGTACCGTAATCCACATCAGCATTTTAAGATTTACATTGTTGGAATCAGACCGTAAGGCATTAGTGCGGCTCAGGCCCTCCTGTGCTCGGGCACGGGAGTGGATGTTTTAAATCGGACCGTTTCCTGTTTTCAAAGGTACACACTCCGCCTGCTGAATTCAACAGCTGCTGCGTAGAGTGCATTAACATTTAACCCCTCGGTGTCTTGTCATTTTGCCCTCTGACTGCTTGTCATTCACGTACTTAAATTCGGTATGTGTAGTCATGATTGTTGACCAATTTTATTTTCCACTGTTCCTCCTTAAGTTATGCTACGTGCAACATGACTAGCAGTCATTTGTGCTGACATAATCCATGCGTGTACTTTTTCTCTTTTGGGGCCAGTGAGAGTCGGAAAACTGATAAGGTACTGGTCTCCACCACACCAAAGAATGGTCGTGAACTCTCTGTGAACGTCAAAGTCAGACCTCTCGTGTTAAACTGTGGATATGTGAGCTCCAAGCATCACCCTGCCAAAGCAGACTCCGTCCTCAAGGCCGCTGAGCTCAAGATAATAACTGTCTTTGGGAAGAATACTGTTAGTGCTCTTTGCAGAGGCACCAGATGACGTTGGTTGAAGTCGTCAGGTTATTGCCGCCTCTTCTCGAGCTGGATTGTCCTCCAGTTGTCCGTTGTGTATTCAAGCCTTGCGAATGTTTATTTATTAGCTCTGGTAGGTATTAAAGCGCTGTGATTGCCTTCGACCTGTGGCAAGTGTCCAGCAAACACCACTAAATCACAATGCCTCCCACAAAAACAAGAGCATGTGTTCAGCTCAATAATTGAACCGCTTCTTTCTTAAGGAGCAGCGAGTTCGGTTTTTCCTCACGGTTTCCGTTCCTAGCGTACTGCATCTTCTTTTCCTGCTTTCTTCCCTACAAAGGCGTTTGCACACCCAACTGGTTTGGATTTTTGCACATTTAATTAAATAAGGTTCCCCGAGGGTCAAGTGTGTGCATTTTTTTTTTATCCCTCTCTAAACAAGCGTCATCTTTGCCTGTAGCTTGTAGTCTGATTGTGATGAGGATTTAAATAAAGTGGAACCTGTGAGGTTCTACACCAGGGGTGCTCAATGCATCGATCGCAAGCCAGTTTGGGTCAATCGCGACGGCGTGCCGAAAAAAAAAAGACAGACGTATTTTTCTGACCTTTAGCTCACCGCGCATGTGGTAACGACAACACTTAGTACAGGAAAACACGCTAGTCGGCCATTTCCCCCCTGTTTTAAGTCCTCGCTTAAGAAATCTTATCAAACGTGAGTATGGACAAAAAAGACAAAAACGTATCACTTTCCTACAGAATGGGAGGCGGACTTATTTTCTCGATGTCATTTTCGAAGTGAGTTTGCCTCATCTGCCGGTGTGGTATTGTAATACAAAAGAAGGGAAATGTGGAGTGTAATTTTTGAACCGTTTTCGGAAAATACAACGCCGACATTCCGCCGAAAAGCAAGCTGAGAATGAGAAAAGTGAACGAACTAAAGTCCCTACTTGCAGGCGCACGGCAGTCACTTTTCACACAATATAGTTCATCATTACACTCGCACGGCGCGGCGAAGCCACGGCTGATGTGTGGAAGGACTTCGGAGATTGTGAGTGTTTCTCACTGCAGTTGGACGAATCCACTGACGTGAGTGACGCAGCCCAGGTGTGCATTTTCATTCGTATGGCGTTTAGTGATCAATGTAAACTCAGATAGTAAAAAAAAAAAAAAAGAAAGAAAAGAAAAAATATAAAGAAATAAATTTATATATATTTAAAATAAAAAAATATATATTTAATTGTGTTGTGCAATGTTGGCTCATACAGTCATCCAAGGCACACAAACATACATTTACACATAAAGAATCCTCAATAAACTTTAAAATAAATATGTTTTCCATTTTTTTTGTAGTGGGTAGATGTTTGTGACTTGGTCATTCTATTTCATCATGGTCATTCTAAAAAAAAAAAAAAAAAAAAGGCGTCCGTCCGTTTACCCAACCCCCCCCTCCGCCCCCGACCACAACTGGTCGATCGCAAGTTGCTGGCTGCACGAAAAGTAGATCTTGGGGTAAAAAAAAAAAAAAAAAAAAAGTCTGGGCACGCCTGTTCTACACAATACATTTCCAGGAAGATGACTGACTTTTGACAAAATTGGTTCATATTTTGAAAAGAATTTCCCTAAAGGAAATGACGTAAATAGAAATCCAAACAATTCTGGGGTCCAATTGACACCATTAAAGAAAATAAGAAAAAAAAAAACTTGAATAATGACCTGGATGCTCATGCTGGCTGGACTTTCTATTGTTTACCCGCTTCTGACATTCTCACAATGCTCCTTGTTGTGGTTGGTTCTTTTGGAATTAGTGTGTTGCCACCCCCCCCCCGCCCCCCAAAAAAAAAAAAAAATCAAAACCTTTGCAGTTAATGCCCTAGTCCCTGAACAGGACTCTCGGGAAGTTCAATCAAGTCTTAGATAGTATCATGATGTCTTGTGTGATGTGCCAATGACAGCAGTGAGTCTTTTTTTTTTTTCCTTTCAAGCGGTGTTGCAAAAGTCCCCCAAAAAGTAAAACGTGCCCAGAATGAATCCTCTAGCTGCTGAACTGCTGAGGTTTGCTGAGGCTTTTTGCCATAGATTTTGAAAACAACTCTGAAGTAAAACTTGGGAAAATAGTACGAATTTGAAAACATTTGATCTTAGACCATTAAATGTTTAATCTACAGTCTTTGCAGGCAAGTTGGGTGTGTTTATCAGGTTACACACAAATTACACCCAAAAGAAACTTTGTCTTGCTTTTCTTGACGGGAAAGTTGGCTGCCTTGTCGCGTTGTGTCCTCTGACTTCTAATTTGTATCGCATTGCTGCTTTTGTTTCAGATGATGAAGGTGAGCAGCACCACAGCACCACGGTGGGAGAGGCGGGCAGCACGGGAGACAGCACTCCTCCCCCGAAACGCAAGGGCAAGTTCTCTAGTCTCGGCAAGATCTTCAAACCATGGAAGTGGCGAAAGAAGAAAAGCAGCGAGAAATTCAAGGAAGCGTCAGAAGGTTTGTGGCTTTAATGTGTGTGCGGGTGTGTTTGGACAGACTCCCTCTCTCCCTCGTTTTGGTTATTAACCCCCCCTCACTGCACGATTTAACACTAAGAACTTACTTAAAATAAGTTTAAAAGAAATAAAAAATTAAGACACATTCTCTTTATAATAATTAGGTGAAAAAAATGTCAATGAAACTAGAATGAAATGACTTTGTATAGTTCTTAAAATAAGTTTTTGTTAAATTATATCTTTAAAAAAAAATATTTTTATCTTACTGGAAAAAGAAAAGCAAATTTATTTGTATAGCACATTTCATACACGAGGTAACTCAATGTGGTTTACATGATTAAAGGCATTTAAAAACAATAAAAATGACAAAATATAAAAAGAAAATACAATTAAAACCACATACAGTGCAAGTAATATGATCAAAACGTGGATATATTCTAAAAAGTATGAGTTTTCAACCTGGATTTCAAAACATTCACACTTGGGGCTGACCTCACCCCTGTTGGCAACTTATTATTATTTGTGTGCAGCATAATAGCTAAGTGCTGCTTCGCCATGTTTGCTTTGGACTCTGCGCTCCACTATTTGACCCGAGTCAGTCGATCTCAGAGCTCTACTGGGTTTGTATTCCGTAAGCATTTCTTTCATGTATTCAGGACCTAAATCATTTAGTGTTTTATAGAACAGTAGCAGAACTTTAAAACCTATTCTGAAGCTGACTGGAAGCCAGTGCAAGGACTTTAGGGTTGTGGTTATATGCTCTGACCGCTTGGTTTTGGTGAGAGCGCGAGCTGCAGCTGTTTAATACTCTTTTTGGGGAGTCCAGTCAGAAGACGCTTACAATAGTCAAGTCTACTTGAGATAAAAGCATGGATGAGCTTTTAAAATTAAACCTATCAAAAAATTTGTCCAGTGAGATGTTTTCATGACAACTAAGAAAAAAAATGCATTTGTGCAGTCCAGGTTGAACCATGCTGTGGCATTTCTAGTGTCATACCACGTTGGGAAATTCCAAACTTGCATTGTTAAATATGCAAATCGATAAATGAATACCATGACAATGAGTGTAATGTCCTACCATGTATTATGTCGATATGGCAGAACTGGAGAGAAGGATGTCGATGAGGCGTACCCGGCAAGAGCTTATAGAACAAGGAGTTCTGAAAGAAGTTCCAGACAACGGTACAAGTTCTCTTGTTCATCTGATCTTTCCACAGCAGTGTCTGTATCTACCGTATCTAGTCGCACTGCCGAGGCTGTCGCACCCACACAGTCTACAAAGCGAAGTCGTCAGTACATAATGGCAGGATCGCTGTACTCCCATCCGGTCGGCGTTTGAGACATATTTAGCAAATATCCGTTCACCTTTGCGCGCTACCTTGTTTTTTTAGTCAGTTTTCAAATGTCTCTCTAGAGCGGAGGAAAAAGTGGAACAAATTGTGCCCTGGAGCAAAGTGGCTTTGAAAGGGGCATGTGAAATCATCATGCAGGCCACCCTGTTTTGCAGAAGCCCGTTTATTAAACATATTTGTTAAACATAAAGCTAGTCCTACATCACAGCAGCCCACACACGCACACGGCATGGGTTTTATGACTGGGCGAAAGCATTGCGACCAGTTATTATGTATTTCATACTGAATAAACAACTTATCCATTTTACATCTGACAACTAAATACCGGCGGCATGGTGAAGCGTTGGCCTCACAGTTCTGAGGTCCCGGGTTCAATCCCGGACCCACCTGTGTGGGGTTTGCGTGTTCTCCCCGTGCCTGTGTGGGTTTTCTCCGGGCACTCCGGTTTCCTCCCACATCCCAAAAACATGCAAAATTAATTGGACACTCTAAATTGCCCCAAGGTGTGATTGTGAGTGCGACTGTTTGTCTCTTTGTTCCCTGCGATTGGCTGGCAACCAGTTCTGGGTGTACCCCGCCTCCATCCCATTGACAGCTGGGATAGGCTCCAGCACTCCCCTGCGACCCTTGTGAGGATAAGCGGCTAAGAAGATGGATGGATGGATGGATTGAGAAATACCAGGGAATGGTGATTCATGAAAAATGTATTTCCTTGAGAACCTCCAGATGATGATCGTGTTTAGAACTAAATGATGCGAATACCTACGAGTGGTACCCTGAAACACGTTTTGGTCAAGTTTCAGTGCATTTCCGAATCACTACCACCAAAGAATAGCCAGACAATGAGGTTTGTAATCTAGATTAAGTTGAATATTTAGTCTACGGATGGGTTTTTGACAAAATTGACTTTATGGACTATAGCATAACTTCCTATGTGCAACGGTCCATGCTGGCTGCAGCCAAAAAGTGTCCTCCATTGGACTGACTCGAGCATCAATCAATTCCACACAAGTTACTGTCAATTGATTTGAGTATTTGTAACAGTTTGACTTGACCTGAAAGAACGATTAATATTTTTATCCCACTTAAGATCCAGAGGGAGCGGCGCAAAGCCTGAAGCATCCCTACGTGAAAAACGGCCACACGCTGCCCATGAGCGGAGTAGGTGGGGTCAGTGCTGCAAGGAGCGGCCAGGGCAGAGCGTCCTCTGAATCAGAGTTCAGGATAAACCCGACTTGGCTCGCTCATTCGGACGACCGCAGAGGCCGACCTCCCTCGGACGGAGAACGGCGAAGGGTTCCGAGCTCAAGGGGTTCCGGACCCCCGGAAGAAGGGCAGAGAGGGAGCGGGATGGCGGCGCCCTACGGACACCTTGAGACCGAGTGGAAGCCCAACACATCGTGGCACGGGCAGATTCCCAATCAGATCGACGAAGGCCGACCTGGAGGCCAGTTTTACCCTGAAGATGGACAGAGGAGGGCCGGACTCCAGAAAGCCCCCTCAGAGGACGGCAGGAGGAGTCGACCGACCGATGTGGACTGGAAACCGACACTCCCCCGACACGCTTCTGCTGAAGAAGGAAGGACCCGGAGAGGTGAGTCACTTCACGCTTTCGCAGGCCACATAAAATAATCTGACGGGCCGAATCTGGCCACCCCGCCTTGAGTTAAAATAGTAGTAATGCGCTTTGCTGCTGCCGTCCTCTCAGATACAGACAGGCGCCTGATGGCTCTCAAGAGTCCTGCTCCAGCTTCTTATTCAAGAATAGCTCTCTCTCTCTCTCTCTCTCATCTCCCTTCCTAATTACGGTGCCACCATCACTACTATACTCTTCGTTGCCCTTTAACGCTTGCGCCTTAAAGATGTTAAACACTGTGATAATTGGTGGAGACACAGAGTTAATTGATTTTCAGCAACATTACACTTTGTGAAACTGGTGTTAAATGCTCTTTCAGAGACGGGTTGATACTCATTCGACAGAGGGCTCACTTAAAAAGGTTATTGCATTTTTCTGCGTTTTGTATACAAATGAGAGGATTGAATTTGGATTATAACGGTGACATTTTTTTTTTTTTTTTACTTGATTAGTAAAGCATGCATTAATTGGAGACCCTAAATTGCCCATAGGTGTGAATCTGACTGTTGTCTGTCTCCGTGTGCCCCGCGGTTGGCTGGCAACAAGTTAAGGGTGTACCGCGACTCCTGCCCGACGACAGCCGGGATAGGCTCCAGCACTCCCGTGATCCTTGTGTGGATAAGCGGCTCAGGAAATGGATGAATCCAAATATTGCATAACTGGAATAACGAACAACTGAGGAACCGGCACCAGTTTACACTTCCTCTTAATCTTCAATAAAAGATGATTCGAATCACAAACGTAGATGCCGGTGTGTAAATAAATCTTGTCATCGGACATTTCACAGTTACAGCATTGAGGTATTGCGTGGGAGTTGCAAAAGAATGTGGGATGACTCGGATATGTTTGGGGGCTGGCTGAAGGTTGTGCGTTTCATGTGTGGCAATTGCAGCCACCTACGCCGTTTTCCGTCGCTGCCGATGCTGAGATAATGCGATTCTAAATCAAGTGCATGCTCGGAGAGGAGAAACGCTACAAAATCCCTCACTGCTGTGTCGCTCAACATTTCTGCCCGTGTTAAGTATTTTGAAATGAGTGATGTGGAAAACATTGCTGGAAGTACAAATGTGAAATTTAATCTATCTAAAAAAATATAGATTAAATCCCAACTATGTATATACTGTTTTTACCAAATCACGAATGCACATGACAGACAGTGCTCTGCATCTAACTGGAACAGGTGGTAAATTGCTGTAGATTTCGATTTGGAGACGAAATGTTGAAAAATGAAGGCTAAAGTTATGATACATATTCACAATGTTCTCTGCCTTGTTTTCAGAGTCAGACAGCCATTTTGTCCCTGACCCCGAAGCACTAAAAGACACCCTCCGCGAACCTCTGCCACCTAAACCTTCCGTCATGCCTCCAAAATGGTTGATAAGCTCGACGCCCGAACCCGGCAGCGAGGGGCCAGCTCACACCCAGTCCAACCACGCCTCGGCCCAGTACTCGTCTATCTCTGCCGCCTCGAGTACCGCACCGAGGCCTACGAGAAACGTCTCCTCTGCGGGCGCGACCGCGCAGCAGCAGTCTTCGTCCGCTGCCTCGTCGTCCGTCACTCAGGCCGCCAAGCAGCCGCCCCTGCCTCCCCCCAAACCGGTGAACAGGGGCAACACCGGCATGCTAGGTAAGCTTTGCGGAGCTGTGCTATGACAAATACATGAAGGTGATGAGGTTCATCTTATCCTTACAAACACTCATAAGCCAAGTTTATATATTTGTTTTCAAATTGAACGCATCAGTCAGTACTCTGATGATTTGACCATTTTTGAGCCAAGGCACATATTCAACATAAGAATCTTATGGCAAACCAACAAACAAAAAAAACAAACAAAAAAAAAGAAAATATATATATATAATGATCTCATCTCAAATCATGAACACATTTCCATAATCTGAGTGAAGCGTGTGCCAATTTAGTTGAACAGGAAGCTATTAATATTGCCGAATGAATGGCGATCTTATTACACAGGTTAATTGGACCTTCTGCAATCTAACGGAATAGCATGTTGTGCCTGTTGCTATACATCACTAGCATGACTGGGCGAGAAGAGATATATTCATTATTTATATGATATACATTATGGGGGGACCAATTAAGGCTAATTGGTTGAGCGCTTGTCACATCTGATGTTCTCTGCTGTACCACACTTTTTGGGAATCACTACCTTAATGAATTGAAACAGTTTGTGCATTGTTTCCACCAGCTGATTATTTACTGCACCAGGTTGTCGCTGCAAAGGTTTCTCAGGATTTGCCTCTTGCAACCTAACAAGGACTCACGTGAGTCTCTTCAGTGGCTGTTTTTTTTCTTGTGGGATTGTTGCCTTATTCCCGTTTCATTGGACTCTCTAGTTTGATTTAACCCATTCATGGGCAGGGTAGCAATTTTTTTGTCTCCCAACAGGCCACAATCAAGGAAATATATATATTTTTTTTCGTTTAACGCATAAAACAAAGGGCAAAAAAAGGTGTAACCTCTCGTGGGCAGCATCCCAAAAGTGTAGTGGTACATACTAGAAATATGTTTAGAAATGAATTCTTATTCTAGAATGACACTTACGCATTAATAATACTGATGGATTAGCATTTTGAAGACAAACTTGGTTGCGGTCTGACCATTCTCTCTCTCTCTTCTCTTGCAAAACGCTCCACGTGTACTTGAGTCGGCCATGTCGCGTCTGGAAGGAAAGGGAAATAACTCCGTGCTAACTTTGACCGACGAGTTATCCTCTCCTGATACCAAATTATGGCTTCAGATTAAATCACTTCAATATTTTGATATACTGAAGGATATAATGCGTGAAAATCATGATGTCCCAAAAATGGGACGCCACCCACGAATGGATGTAATGTTCTGAATCTTACTGATCATTCAATTTTACATGTTTTGGTAGTGTGTGTGTGCGTGTGTGCGTGTGTGTGTGGGCGTGGGCAGCTTTTCTGGGATAATGTGCTGTGAAACGGGATTTAGGACACCACCGGATGTACAGTACAGTAGGTACTTATTTTTTGCAGACTTGGATGAATAGAAAAATCTCACTTTGCAACCATACTGAGAGAGAATTAAAAAAAACATATGTTTAGAACACGTTTTTCAAGTGCTGACAGCATTACTGAGAATCTGCTGAGCTTTTTAATGAAGTCGACAGTTTCTAAACATCCCTTTTCCACTCTGTACATAAACCCAAGAGCCATGTACCCCCAGTCGTTAAAACACTAAAGGCTGAAGGGCCCCCCCATCTCCTCCTTGTTAGTCCCCGCCCTACAGGGTGGCGAGCACGCACATCTTCCGCTCTACTGGTCCTGCTGGAAGCGGGAGTGCGAGTACGATGTCTATCTGTCCCTGCCTGTCTACCTGTGCCGGCGGGCTGGAGGCCTGCGCTCAGGTAAAAAGGATGCGCTCCGGTATCTGTCAGCAGGGAGCCCGTGTCTAAAGTCACCCCTCCCCTTCAGAGTCTTCGTTCATCATCACGTGGCGTCTTTTCTAACTATCCTTGTATTTTTCCCCCGTCTTTTTTCTTTTTTTTTTTTTCATAATGGCCCCTTGTTTGCGTCACCTTCAACGTGATACACGAGTTGCATGCCCATAATGAGCAGAGACTGCGCGCCGCTTGCTTCATGTACATAAGAGGCAAGCGCTGTCGCCGTTGAGCTTATTTAGTTTGGTACTTTACTTTGGCATGTGAATGAGAGTGAGCCCTTAGCAGGTCCGCACCCTGCCCGCAATGCATCAAAGGAATTTTAAGGACGTAATCCGCTCAACTCTGCTGCTCGAGTGGGGTGGATATGAATGAATGGACAATAAAGACCGTAACATAACGGTCGAGTCAAGATCTTATCTGGCTCTCGCATGCCTTTGTTCTGTCACCACTCATCACAGCTCTGGACTTTCGATAAACACGACTTCTGTAAGCCTTTTTACACCCTTTGGAAAATAATTAGCAAAATTGTGCATGTCAATTATGAGTCTGAATTTGAGCTGCTTGTCCACGAGGTTTTTTTGGCACGGACAAAGACGCCAAGTCTGGCTGTGCTGAGCATGCAGGCTGTTTTTTGTCTCTTCCGTCTCTATGACCTGGGACACATGTTGCACACTCGCGTGTTGGATCAACGTGTGCATCCATGTTGACGCAGTCATATGATGTCATTCATGCTCGGTCTGACGTATTTCTAATTGTCAAATTGTATCCTGTCAAACTGAATGTTTTCCAACGTTTACAGCTGAAGAAGCATGTGCTTTCATTCCACATGAGCAAAAGCATAAAACAAAAGTCGGGACTCGCTCACATCATGGCCCGAAAGGTTCGCCACTATTAACTGTGCTTCTGTCCTCAGGAGACCTCGCCCAAGCTGCCGGCGGTGCCAGTCTCGTCCCAGCGAAGCCATCCCCGCCGATGCCTCCAAAGAGAACCACCCCGGTCACCAGACGCAACACCGAGGACTCCTCTTCAAACCAAGCCGTCGTCACGCCGCTTTCTGTTGAGGACCACGGCTCTGTGAGCTTCCAGCTGCCGCCTCCTCCGGCATCCCCTCCGCTTCCGTCGCACATACCTCCTTCTCCACCCCGACAACAAATGCACCCTCACCACCTCCACCATCAGCACTCTTACCCGCACCCTCTGCCCCAAGCCATACCGATCTTGTTCGATCCCCCGAGCCCCGTCAGTGAGTCTCCCCAGCGCCCGGCCCCCGTTCCACTACACATCATGATCCAGCGAGCGCTGTCCAGCCCCGGCCCCATTCAACCCAACCCGGACGGCTCACAACGCGCTCACACATTGCTCTTTGAAACGCCTCCAGACTACCAAGCGGATCGAGGTCGCCCCCTTCCTGTCAGCATCCAACCACTAAAACTGTGAGTTCTACATCTTGGGAACGAGTCGGGAAAAGAGCTCAAGGGGAGCTTTCATCATCTTTGTATTTTACATTGCTTACAAATGCATTTTGTGTGATATTTTAATAGAAGAACAGAGCATTGGGAATGTATAAGGAATCTAATGCTGTGGATAAATCATTGTAAACAAAGTTCTGTGCCACTTCTTTTTACTGCTAGATCTGAAGATGACTACTCTGAAGAAGAGGAGGAGGAGGAGGAAGAAGAGGAGGATGATGACGACGATGAAGAAGAGGAGGAGTACGATGGCGAGATACCCCAGCCAAAGCTAGAGCCACGGAGTCGCCGCGGCCTGGTCGTCGATGCTGGAGTTTGCGTCCTTCCCAGTGGGGAAAACAGCGAGGAGGAAGAGGAGGAGGAGCGTGATGACGAGGACGAAGAGCACGGCATGTGTAGAGAAGATAGCGACTCAGATGGTCCTGTGCCTTTTAAAGAGGAGGAGTCAGATGAGGATGAAGATGAAGAGCCCCCACTGAGTAAGGATCACCGTATCATGACTTATACAATATTTTCGTTTATTTGTTGCTAGCTTAAGTCATCTAAAAAGCAGGTTCAAAGATTGGTTTTAAATTTTATTTAGAAGACTCGTAGTACAGTCTTCCCCAAACTTTGAGCCTATTCAGGTACCGTAATTCCGGGCCTCGAGAGCCCACCTGGTTACAAGCCTCACCGAGTACATTTGTAAAGGAAATACCATTTGCTGCAGCTGTATGAAAGCCGCAAGTGCCCACATTGAAACACGAGATAATTACAAAGAAAGACGGTACACTGAAAGAGTTTAACGCTAGTGCTAATGCTAGCGTCTGTGTCGCTAACTCTAACAGGACAGTTTCTTTCGGCTTGGCCCGTTAGGGGTCGCCACAGCGCGTCATCTCAGATGAGACGCTCATATTTGTTTGGCACAGTTTTTACGCCGGATGCCCTTCCTGATGCAACCCGTCAGGGGGAGTGGAGACCCCAGTGGGGTACGAACTCACGACCTCTAACAGGGCCGGTTTAAATAAAACTTACCGGTGAATATCACGGAGACACTCCAGTAACACAGCAGCAACGCTCTAGCACAGCGCTAACGCTAGCGCAGCACTAACAGGGCCGGTAAAAGTCACTTCCTCGGCACATATATTCCACTGGTCTCATTTTTACCTTTTCCACTCCAGTGCCCCCTTGCTGTCGTTAGAATAAGTGCACAAATTAGCCGCATAAACCGCAGGGTTGAAGGCGTGTGGGGAAAAAAGTTGCGGCTTGTAGACCGGAAATTACGGTATTTTACGTTAGAGATAACTGATAGCAGGCTGCCAAACAAGATGTGACAAAAGCTATGCACAGCACATGCGCATGATTTCATACTTGTCTTGGGTGTTTTCCAGGCGCCCTGGCCAGCAAAGTGAAGAGGAAAGACACCCTGGCTCTGAAGCTCAGCAGCCGTCCCTCACAGGAGCGGAGCGCCAGGGATGACCAGCCGCCGGGACAGACGGGCCTCACCTGGCAGAGCAGAGAGCAGTGGGAGGCCATTCGCACGCAGATCGGCACCGCGCTCACAAGGTTAAAACGTGAAATCATAACACAGCCGCTGTTAGGTGGCAAAAAAATGAAATGACAGGTGCAAACTTGCAAGCCACGATAACATCAGCGGGTCCGTTGTGAAATCTTTTGTTGTGCTTGCATCTTAAATTACAAAGCAATGAAATAGTTTAAAAATAGATGTTCCTGCTTTTCTTCCCATCAGGCGTCTTAGCCAGAGACCCACTGCTGAGGAGCTTGAACAAAGGAACATCCTTCAGCGTGAGTATTAACTCTTAGTTTTCCGTTTTAACTTTTGTAACGCCAACTTGAGATCATTATGCTGCGACTCAATGCTCCAAATCATGTTACAAATCAGTGATACGGTTGAGTTTCTGTTAAATTCTGTCAGTCCTATTTGAATTTTTTTACAAACCAAACATCTCACTAGACTCAGTCACATCTGTTCTTTTGACATTCAAGTGTTTGTTCATTTCATGTACTGTACATTTCCATACTCCCAAGCATTTATCACCAACAACCGCATTATTTATTTTTACATACCGAGAGGTTTAAAACCTCAATAACTGAATGAGATCTAATTTTGTGAGCTGCTTTTCATCTCCTTTGTGCGCACATCAAACCAGACTTGAAATGCCGTGTTTAAATAAAGGCCTTTTGTTGTTTTTTTTTTTCTTCCGTCTCGTTACAGCCAAAAATCAGGCTGACAGACAAGCAGAAGTGAGAGAGATCAAGCGAAGGCTGACCAGAAAAGTGAGCAGCTGCTGTATTTACTGACTTGCGTCCAATTTTTTTTCTATACTGGATATCAAAGTAAAACTCGTCCTAATTGTACTTCTTGTAGCTGAGTCAAAGACCAACAGTAGCAGAACTACAGGCCAGAAAAATTTTACGATTCCACGAGTACGTGGAAGTCACAGACGCCCAAGACTACGACCGTAGGGCAGACAAGCCCTGGACCAAGCTGACCCCCGCTGATAAGGTATCCAGTCCGTGGATCAACTGGAGAAAACTTTGAGAAGCTTTGTGAATTCACCATCTTCTCCGTTTCTTAACACCATGCTGTGTGACCAAATATGTATTTCCCCTTATTTCTTCTAGGCGGCCATCCGGAAAGAGCTTAATGACTATAAAAGCACTGAAATGGAGGTTCACGAGGAGAGCAAAATCTATACAAGGTATAGCTTCAAAGCGAAAATGTCTTCTCAATTTCACATACCACAGAGAAAAATGCTAACTTTCCAGATTTCAATAATTGGGGGTGGGGGGAATAGTATGAAACGTATGAGGCTTCAGATTGTGAAGAAGAAAAAAAATCATTATTGAAGTTTCAGTTTTTTTCATGCTGCAGCAATGACTTGCACCACGACAAAGTAAAGAATCCAACGTGTCATGCCTGGATCAGACTACAAGACAAATTTGGTCTTTCACGATTGCAGATCAGACTTTTGACATATTTCGGTCAGACGGTGGCAACGCTACACCACATAATCCAGTACCACTGCATCCCTCTTTTACGAACACCCATCCTTATCTCGTCAAATGAAACACCGTCGGGAGAGGAGAAACCAGACAATGCCTCACCGGTCGGTGTGGACGGATACACTTGTTACCCTGGCGACAACAACAATGCACCGCACTGATGTATTTTGCTGGGGGTGGGAAGACAAAACACAAAATGAGGAAAAAAGTGTGGTGGTCGTCACCTGTGCTCAGAAGACGACCTTCATTCAATGATTACCGTAATTTCCGGCCTACAAGCCGTGACTTTTTTTTCCACACGCTTTCAACCCTGCGGTTTATGCATGATGCGGTTAAATTGTGAGTTTTTTGTTTTTTTCTAACGGCCCCAAAGGGGCACTTGAGCGGAAAAAGTAAGAATGAGACCGGTGGAAGGAAGTGACTTTTACCGGCCCTCTTAGAGCTGCGCTAGTGTTAGCGCCGTGCTAGTGTGCTACTGCTGTGTTACATGCGTGTCTCAGTGATATTTACCAGTAAGTTTTATTTTAACCGGCCCTGTTAGCATTAGTGCTAGCGTTGGCTAATACATGTTACGCTGTGGCGACCCCTAACGGGACATGCCGAAAGAAACTTACCTTACCTTACATACGTACGCTGCATCTGTGTAAAAGCTGCAAGTGCCCACGTTGAAACACTACATATTTACAAAGAAAGACTGCACACAGAGTTTAATGCTAACGCTAGCGCGGCGCTACCGTTAGCGCTATTAACGTGAACAGGGCCGGTTAAAAAAAAAAAATGGTAAAAATCACAACAGTAACACGCTAGCACAGCGCTAGCAGGGCCGGTTAAAAAAAACAAAACGTAGTGTTAAAAGTCACGACAGTAACACGCTAGCACAGCGCTAACAGGGCTGGTTAAAAAAAAAAAAACAAACGGTAAAAGTCACTTCCTCGGCACATATATTCCACCGGTCTCACTCTTACCTTATCTGCTTGAGTGCCCCTTTGTGACCGTTAGAAAAAAATGCGCAAATTAGCCGCATCACCGCATAAACCGCAGGGTTGAAAGTGTGTGTGTGGGGGTGGGGGGGAGTCGCGGATCATAGGCCGGAAATTACGGTAATTAAAATGTTGGAAAAACCACTGACGGTGGACTTTTCTTTTTAGGTATCACCGGCCTTAGCGTCCCCTCTTCAGCCGGTGACAAAAGCACTTCGTCTCCGTGGCAAGCAGCTGCTGACTATGCAGACAGATCGGCCCTCGTTCTCATTTTCCTGAATGTACTGTACGATTTTTATCAGGGACAGCCTGGAACTCACTCTCGAGACAAGAACGCTTCTCGCTTCCCCTCCATCACCCTGACAGAAATGTTTTGAACAAAGGTGGTGGCGGCGCCGGTGGGAGAAGATGCAGTATTTATCCCAGACAGCAGCGGGGAACAACGTGCCAAACAAATGGAGACATTTGCAAAGGGACTGACTGTGCAGGGATTCGAACCCCCCTCTGCTGTAATGTGGGACCTGGATCTACCGTAGTTAATACCTTTAATGCGGCCTCATTCTATGTTGCCTTTTTCTTCTTTACTGTATATGGAAACGCTTACTCGTTCATCTTGTTAATGTGAGAGCATAAAAGTAATAATAGCTAACAAAAAAAAAAAACGGTAATTTCTAGAGCCCCGCGCAACGATAATAGACACACGTGGATATAACTTTTGTGGACTGGAGGACGAAGACTGGGATATTATTATTATTATTTTTTTTTTTTTTTAGGATTGGACATCTCTGGGATATTGTTTTTATATTAACTGTACAGATTGCTATTATATTATCTTAGAATGAAATGATTAAATATCTAATTGCAAAACGTGTCATGCACAAGATATTTTATATGATAATTTTGATCACACGAGTAGTAGCGGCTTTTTGTTTTTTGGGAGATTTCTTTGGCTTGCCTGTATTTATCGTCGTGTTGTGCGGTGGCCATTTAAGCTTTGACTTTTTAGAGATAGAAGAGGAAGTGCAGGTCAGAATGTGGGGATTATATTTGTTTTTGTTTATTTTTTTTTTTTTTGTGCCAATGTACCTAATGCCTACAACAATATGGGATATTGGTATTCCGTGACTATTTCTGAAATCTACTGCATGAGCCAACGAGGATCCTTCACATCGGACCTGGTCAATCTCTTCATTTCTACTTTTCTATGAGTTTTTGTACTTCTCTTTAATCTTTATTCACACGCGCAACGCAATTCCTGTAGCCATTTTGTACACGATCATGCCGGCGTCGGCGACCAAGAATACAATGCAGGTTGCTGCGCGAGATCAGGGGGTTTATCAAAAATAATAATAATCTCAACGTATGAACGGTCAACAGGGGATCATTTTGGCTGGAACCTTTTATCTGCAAGTCTTTTATTTTGTAGTATTGTCTGGCCAGTAGCTTACAGGGTTCTCAATGCTGCGCACAGGTGGATTATAGAGTAGGCCTCATTGATGCTTGTGTATATCTTGTCTTCCTTTCATTTGAAAAGAAATTTTAAATAAAAAGTATTATAGGTTGCTATCTTTCAGCACGAGAATCCTAGTTTATGATTTAAGTGCGACAAGAATGGGAATAAATATGTACTCTGTAAAGCTAAGTTCATTTTTAATTGAATGTGAAGATGTATGGACTGATAATGTTTTAATTGTACATAGCGACATCTGGATCTAATTAAAAATCTATAGCTCGAACCTTTTGTGCGTCAAGTGATTCAACACTTTGTTGGGCAATTAAAATCAACTCTGTCGGTGTCCAAAGTGCAATTCAGTTTGGAATTATTTCCTCCAAGCTGCAAGCGGGGATGCAGTGACATCTGATGTCTGAGTCTAGAATAGAAATGCGTGGAAGAGATTCTAGCAGAAGTTATTTTTCAGTGTTGGATTTACATCCATCCGTCCATTTTATTTGCCGCTTATCCTCGCGAGGGTTGTGGGGAGTGCCGGAGCCCATCCCAGCTGTCCACAGGCAAGAGGCGGGGTACACCCTGAACTGGTCGCCAGCCAATCGCAAGGCACGTCGGTACAAACAGCCGTGCTCACAATCACACCTTGGGGCAATTTAGAGGGTCCAATTAATGTAGCGTGTTTTTGGGATGGGAAGTGTGAGGAAACCGCAATGCCCAGAGAAAACCGGGGAGAACATGCAAACTCCACACGGGGGCGGGTAGACCCTGAACTGGTCGCCAGCCAATTGCAGGGCACGTCGGGACAAACAGCCGCACTCACAATCACACCAAGGGGCAATTTAGAGTGTCTATTCCCGCTCTGTGACCGCAGTGAGGATGAGCGTCTCAGAAAATAAATGGCTTGCGACCTGGGGCAAAAAATACAAACCACCGACCAAAATCTCCACATTGTCTTTGCGCTGCTGTCGCTTTAAGGATGCAGAGCATCCAATTCTCGAGCAATGTTATCGCGAGAATCGTCTCCCGGCTCGTGAATCCGGAGTCGTGTCCAGCAACAAGGTTGGCTGCATGCCGTGCATGCTGCGCTAGATTCCAGCTAGACCACACTTGAAACAGTCCAGGTTGGGTGAAATGAACACATATAACTGTCACATACGATTGTTTGGAAAGAGAGTACATCGGCGGACGTGTTTGTGGCGAACTTTGGGCTGAAACGTTGCTGAATGTCATGCTAAAGCCGCTAGCTAATGCTAGCTGCGGTCGGAAGGCAGTGCCTGTGTGCCATAAAAAGATTTTAGGGGCGACACTATTGATATGTAGTAAGTTCATTGCCATTTGATCTACAACACGAGGACGCGGATAGTTTTAGCTGCTTGTACGGTGTGTTTAGTCACTCAACGCTAATTCCGGGCTACATTAGCTTCGATCAGGGCACGCGGACGTTGCCAGCTCATTGCAATGCTTTTGACGTCAGAACCATGCAGTCTGTTACAATCAACATGTTGAAAGAAGATTCGTACAACTATTCATAGTGTCTCCATATTGTAACGGAGAACTAAGTTCAGACGTTGAAAATCGGGTGTGAATTTGTGCAGGATTTCCAAGTGAGAAAGAAACCAGGTTTGAATCGCGGGTGCGGCAAAATGGGCTTCTGGGATTGTGCCGTGCAAGCAACTGTTCGCACCAGTTTAGTACAATGCCTCTCTTGTGGTTTGGTTCTCTTTAGTTGTTACATCAAGAAACCCCGGGGAAAAAAAAAAAAAACAGCTGTCCAACTACCACATCTTGACTGATATAATACTATGGAATAGTGGACCTGTGTCCGTCTGTTTTTATTTCTAGGAAGTACACTACCAGTCAAAAGTTCGCAGTCCCTTATTTGTCCAACACCATGGTAAAGTGTTTCAAAACTTTTGACTAGTAGTGTATATTTAATACTATTGTAAATCACTGTAACATACATTCTACAGGGTCAGGCAAAACGATCTTGAGACATTTGTAGGTTAAATGAAAGGCAAATAAAGTAAAGAAACAAATGTTTTTATTATCTAAAAGTACATATAATGCAATTGTTTTTTTTGGTTTCTTTTACATTTGCTGCCATGAATTGTATTGGCGAGCATCGCGCTTTCATTGTGGAAACGTTTCTCGAAACAAATCTGTAACTGCAACACGGCGAGCGTTCCGTTCGCACTTCAATCTTGGTAGTCACGATCCCGTACCAGTTCGAAACACGATCTTGTTATTGGGTTAACAACTTCAGAGCTAACGGATCTGCGTTGAAACTGAAATCAACCGGCCGACCTCGCGCCGGCAGAACTCCAGAAAATTTGGCAGCGGTAAGAGCTGCGGTTCAACAGTCGCCACTCCATTCGACATTTAAACGCCCGAAAGATGTTTCCGAAGAATTCTTCACATGAAATGACCTGCGGAGTTAAAGACAACTTTCGTGAACGCCTTCGACAGTGTGTGGACAGTAACGGCTCCCATTCGACTGATTTTAATTTTAAAACATAATGAAACAGAATGGCATTATATGTACTTTTCGAAAATGAAAACGCTATTTTTGTTTCTCTACTTTATTTGGCTTTTATTTAACCTCCAAATCTGTCACATCATTTTTGCCTGACCCTGTATGAACATTAACGTTGTGCTTAAATCTCGGGAAATTTTAGAAAACTTTGCTTATTCAATTAAATTGTATGTCTTTCCCGTAGGATTCAAGCGTTTCTGTCATGGCCACGAAAAAGTCGGCCACAAAGAGGAAATCCGAGTCCATCGCAGATGTGAAGGACTCCAAGAAGGTGAAAGGTAAATGGGCTTTTCAAAGCAATCGGATTTACTTAAGTACTAGTCATATAGTAATGCAGGAATTCTCAACCAGTACTTCTGTACTCAAGAGTGGGTGGTTGACCCATTTGAATGCGACCCAATCAACCAGTGGAGTTCCATTAAAAATACCGTATTTGCACAACTTGAATGGTAACTCGTGAAGAAAATTACATTGAGAGCTACAGAGAGACTGAAATGTTGCTTGAGGAAGACTTTCTGAGGGTCTTCAACTCCGATCCTGAAAACGTCGACTTTCGTGGTTTCACTGGACAGGAAGAGGATGAATAAAAGCTCTAACTTTTATGTTTGAGAAGTTGTACCGCCTGTGTTAGAGTCACCGTTTAGAAACAAGGTGTGTAAATATTTACAAATTATTCCTGTGTGAATCTCTAATTTCTCTAAATATTTACATAGGGTATATATCTGCGGTGTATGGTCAGGTGCGGGCAGAGTGGGCACGTCTTATTATCACGCTGTTGTCCGGATAATACGGTGCATCAGTGAGTTAGCACCGTACTGTAATTAAAAAAAAAAATTATGCAAAGTAACTGTTATTATGCTATTACTAGTACGTCAGTGGTAGACTCCGCCACATTCAGACTTGCGTTCAAATTCGGAATACCATTGCCAACGTTGGAACGGAACTCGGTCGTAAACCGAAGACCTTCTTTTACAGTGAAGTAGTCGGTCCGTCTAAGGTCAGACATGATTTTTTTTTTTTTTTTAAGGATATTATTATGCTGGCATGAGAATTTAGGACCATGCTACCCAGAGAACGCCCGATCTCGTCAGATCTCGGAAAGCTAAGCGGGTTTGGTCCTGGTTAGTACTTGGATTGGAGACAGACTGTGAATACCAGGTGCTGTAAGCGCTTCTCGCGGGGTTGCATCAGAAGGGCATGCTGGCGTAAAACTGTGCCAAAACATCTGAGATGACGCGCCGTGGCGAACCCTAACAGGACAAGCTAAAAGGAAAGGAAGAGGATTTTGCTGGCATGAGTCAGAATCTTGATTACTTGGGGTGTAATGGTACACGGATTGCTCTTTAACACACAGACTTCCCTCACAGAACATAGGAAAGGGACAGGAAGTGTGACTTCTACTACGCCGTAAACAAACACAATGCAGCTCAGCCTCTGGCTCGCAGACATCATGGCAAGCGAAATTGTTTCGTCAGTCTGTCAAACTTACATTTATGTAAATATTAGCCTGCTAACGTTTTGTAAATGCATGTCTGATTGCATCATTCATTTCATGAGAAGGCAAACTTGATATTGCACTAAAATGATCAGAATTGTCGTTATTCGTCAAGTATGTCACAAACCTACGACGACGATAGTCAGTCAGTTAGTTTAGACAAAAAGACATTGCGGTAACAGTTATGGAAAAATAAAGGTTGCTAGTAATCTGGCAATTGTGGTAATACATTTTTTGACAACTGTGCAAAGGCCGCAGTCCTCTCGCGTTTAGAGCAACTAAAGTGCCTAATAAAGCAATCGTAATGTGTAAAAACTATTGCGCAAAGGGGCGCCAGGACTTCAAAGAATGTATGCGGTTTAAAGTGACCTGTGTTGCAATATTCTGGGACAACGACGATTGCGCAAGTGTTGCAGATATTCCTGTCGATTGTGCAAGTAGGGCAGGTGCTGCCGGTGTAGGTCAACGACAGATTTGTAGATGGCGCAACGTGGTGAGACAACTACAGTGAATGGGCAAACAATGTATGAGATACACAATTACAAAGTCACATAGATTTGACGAACGGAACCGTCGAGCACGAAAAATCATGCGCGTAAATTTGTTACTAGTACAAATGCATAGACGTTCTTAGCGCACATGAAAACCAATCCAGCGCAGTGAACCACAGCCTGACTTTTTATTTTATTTTTTTTTAAACACGGGAGCACACTGTCTCCTGCAAGTTTACTTGAAACCGTCCCCCCCCTTCGGCTCTTAAAGGTGTACACTTAAAACTACAAACACCGTCCACCTACGCAGTCTGGGCAACGTAGAGCAAAAAGAGTTAGATATGCAGCTTGTGTTTACTCTCGAGAATCATGGTAAGAGTAAAAAAAAAAAAAAAAAAAAGTCCTGTTGCTTTAAAGAATTTCAGGGTATTTGAATAATAGAAGTTCATTTTATCTTAATCACACCCACAACTTTATCTGCGAGCATGACTGACCGAACCTGTACATTTTTTTTCAAATGTGAGTGACTGGATATATAAAATAATTGGCCCGGCAGCTTGTTGCGGTTGAATTTCAAGTCAGCCGTTTAAGAAGTTAATTGCACGGAGGATTTTTGTCTGCTCTTGTCATAGTTTGGGTAGCGTGCAAGTCCTCAAGGATGGGTGGGGGGGGGTACCGACAACCCTTTGAGCAGATCAGGGCTAAGGTATAAAGTCACATTTTTGTGGATGTTTATATAGCAATTTTGAGGGTTTTTTTTTTTTTTCAAAATTGGACATAAGTGGTGATCATCTTCAATTACGGCACATTTACTTTATAGTTTTGAACTTCTATAAAAGTGGGTCGTTGACTTTCTTGCTAAGAAAACGTGTCCTCGGGGTGACAACAGATAATAGTCACCAAGTAGATTTAAAAAAAAAAAAAAAAAAAAAAGACTACAGCAAAACCAAAACACCAAGAAGATTTATGTCCTGATCTAGTTTGCGTGGTGATTTGAAATTGTTTTCAACTGTACCACGAATTTATTCCAGTTTACCACAGGAGTCACGGCAAGGAGCCGGGACACGTTCTTGTGCTGGGCCAGGGCGACGTCGGACAACTGGGATTGGGGGAGGACGTCACCGAGAGGAAGAAGCCAGCTCTCGTGTCCCTCCCTGAGAACATCGTGCAGGTGATAGCTGGGGGCATGCACACCGTGTGCCTGAGTGACACCGGCGTGGTAAGTAATGTGAATAACGTCCGCTTCCGGTCCGTAGTGATTTTCAATGTTTTGACATGAAATGTTTCAATGATTTTCCGACGTTGCACTTCCGAAAAGAGATTTCATCTCAAGGAGCACTTAAAATGCGAGCACATCATTTTTCCGTTAGGTTTACACGTTTGGATGCAACGACGAAGGGGCCCTTGGTCGGGACACAAAAGAAGAAGGTTCCGAGATGTCTCCCGGCAAGGTGGTGCTGGATGAGAAGGTGGTGCAGGTGTCGGCGGGAGACAGCCACACGGCCGCACTAACTGAAGAGGGAACCGTGTACGTGTGGGGCTCCTTCAGGGTCAGTCATATTACTTTTTCCTCCGAATGGCAAAAATATTTATTTACAGGCGTACAAATTGCAAAATGCGCTGTGACCGTTGCTGATCGCTGCATGTCTTGAGGGGAACGTCAATGCCTTTTTTTACATGCCGTAACTATACATGGACTATGTTATATTTTCGTAAAATTGCGACACGCTTTTTGCTACCTACACTGTTGGGCTGTGTATTAATAACCTCAGGATTTGATTCTCAACGTTATGATTTAATGACTTTACTTAAATGCTGCTATATTGAATCAGTACATTTATTTTCATGGTCTTTTGAATCTGGAATGTCCCCTCATATTTATGAGGAATAAAACATCTGAAAATAAAAATTGCACAATAGCAATAATGCCATCGGACTCGCAGATCTGCACAGTTGAGCACAAAAAAGTCACGCGCGTAAAATTTGTTACGAGTAGAAATATATAGATATTGAAAGACGTCGCTTATTTTATTGAGGATGCTCGTGGAAAAGTACAGAGAAGGTCAGAAGGAGCTACATTGTGTCTTTGTGGATCTAGAGAAAGCCTATGACAGAGTACCAAGAGAGGAACTGTGGTACTGCATGCGTAAGTCTGGTGTAGCAGAGAAGTATGTTAAAATAGTACAGGACATGTATGATGGCAGCAGAACAATGGTGAGGTGTGCCTTAGGTGTGACAGAGGAATTTAAGGTGGAGGTGGGACTGCATCAGGGATCAGCTCTGAGCCCCTTCCTGTTTGCAGTGGTAATGGATAGGCTGACAGATGAGGTTAGACTGGAATCCCCTTGGACCATGATGTTCGCAGATGATATTGTCATATGCAGTGAAAGCAGGGAGCATGCAGAGGAACAATTGGAAAGATGGAGACATGCACTGCAAAGGAGAGGAATGAAGATTAGCCGAAGTAAAACAGAATATATGTGCGTGAATGAGAAAAGTAGAGGGGGAAGAGTGAGGCTACAGGGAGAAGAGATAGCGAGGGTGGACGACTTCAAATACTTGGGGTCAACAATACAGAGCAATGGAGAGTGTGGTCAGGAAGTGAAGAAACGGGTCCAAGCAGGTTGGAACAGCTGGCGAAAGGTGTCTGGTGTGTTATGTGACAGAAGAGTGTCTGCTAGGATGAAGGGCAAAGTTTACAAAACAGTGGTGAGGCCGGCCATGAAGTTCGGATTAGAGACGGTGGCACTGAAGAAACAACAGGAATCTGAACTGGAGGTGGCAGAAATGAAGATGTTGAGGTTCTCGCTCGGAGTGACCAGGTTGGATAGGATTAGAAATGAGCTCATTAGAGGGACAGCCAAAGTTGGATGTTTTGGAGACAAGATTCGAGAGAGCAGACTTCGATGGTTTGGACATGTTCAGAGGCGAGAGAGTGAGTATATTGGTAGAAGGATGCTGAGGATGGAGCTGCCAGGCAAAAGAGCGAGAGGAAGACCAAAGAGAAGGTTTATGGATGTGGTGAGGGAAGACATGAGGGCAGTTGGGGTTAGAGAGGAAGATGCAGGAGATAGGCTAAGATGGCAAAAGATGACACGCTGTGGCGACCCCTAACGGGACAAGCCGAAAGGAAAAGAAGAAGAAGAAAGACGTCGCTTATTTTGTGTCGTCTTGACCAATGTTCCCTCTAAGCTGCGGCACTGCGCAATTGCGCACTTTTCGTGCACTCTCAGCGCACATAAAAACCGATCCAGCGCAGTGAACCACAGCCTGACATTATTTTCATTTATTTTTTTTTTTTTTACACGTAAGCACATGATCTATAACTATAATGAGCTGCTGCACAGCCCACTTCTACTTCCTAGTTTACCTGACACTGCCTCCCTCCGCTTTTAAAGGGGTACACTCATAATTACGAACAGAACACACAACCATAACTTTATATCTGCAGGCATGACAGGTGGAGCATACCCATAACTTTATATCTGTGGGCATGACTGACCACACCTGTACATTTTTCACCTCTGACTGGCATAAGATGTACAATAGTAAAAATAACAATAGTCATATATAAACAGAAAAATGTGCACATATACTTAATATTCTGTTCCACTTGGAAATTGTGATGAAAATAAAAATGTTGCATGTGAAAGACATTGATATGCCCATTTCCTGTATTTAGAATATACACAGGAATTGGTCACCAGTTTATTTGGTTGAATGAGGCCGCTGTCCATATAACACAAATAACACGCAAACTACCTGCCACAGGCAAGGAGTTGAATTGATTCAAAGGAATCGACATATTTTAATACTATCTGTAAAGAAACTCTAATAAATGTTTGAGGTGCCTTAACTTGTCTGACTCGCCTGTCCAGATTTCTCTGCCTCAGCGTTGACGTGACAAGCCAAAGTTCACCTCCTAATTTTTATCTTCTACATAAAAGCTGTGCTGATCGCAGAGCGATCCAATGCTGCCATCTGCATGGATCCATTAGTCATTACAGTGGTTTACAAACCTGATTTTCACAGACTGACTAAATCAGAAACTCTTCCACACCCGCATACATATTGCTGGCAATAATCTTTGAATTACAGCTGATGAATAAAAGTCTGGCAGTGAATGAGTTTATGTTGATGTTAGGTTTGGGCCTCATCACTTGGTGTCTTGTCGCTACCCAAACTATGACATGACTTGGTGGAGGCCCTGTAGCTCAGTGGTTAGAGCACTGGTTTGATAAACCAGGGGTTGTGGGTTCGTATCCCACTGGGGCCTCCACTCCCTGAGAAGGGTTGCGTCAGGAAGGGCATCCGGCGTAAAAATTGTGCCAAACATATGTGCGTTCATCTGAGATGACAAGCCGAAAGAAACTTACTTGGTGTCAGCACCACTTAGACTTGAAAGGCAAATAATTGTCTGCAGTGCGTTGCTGTAATAATCGGCTGCAACTCACCAACATGCAACGTATTAATGAAATGAGCGTTTCACTTTACATTTTTTTTTCTCCCTGGTGTTCCTTTATATACTTTGCAAGGAAGTTAATATCGATGAAGGTTGTATTTATTTTAGCAGTTTCTGTCCAGAGTAGCTTCCCTTTCACCTCTTGCAACCACTCGGATGACTGCATGAATTTCATTTTCCCCGTCATTTGAAAATTCCCCCCCTACCCCCCAACCCCCCACCCCCAACCCAATAACCTGCTGCGGTCTGCCATCCTCTCTGGGCTTATTTAAAACGTGCAGCTATTAATGCATTTGAAATTCACCAAGTTATAATACAGTATTAACACTGTGTTAATCTTGCAGGGTTGTTTTCATCTCTCAGGACAGAACATTTGTCCCGATATTATTTGTTTTTGTCATTGCATTTTCATTAATACCATACTCGGTGGCACAGTGGTAATTATATCTCTATTATCGCTGCCTACCTCCAGCCTTTCAACTCCCTTTATTAAGACCAGATCAGATTTCCCCGAAGAAACCTCTCACCACTGCTCAAAGCCCACAGCGTAGCGACTGTTTAATCAGCATTAGTTTGGCCAATCTGATTGGATGACACAAATGTACAGTGAAGAAAATAAGTATTTGAACACCCTGCTATATTGCAAGTTCTCCCACTTAGAAATCATGAAGGGGTCTGAAATTTTCGTCGTAGGTGCTTGTCCACTACGAGAGAGATCATCTAAAAAGAAAAATCCAGGAATCATAATGTATGGTTTTTTTTTTTAACGATTTTTTTTTGTGTGAAACAGTTGCAAATAAGTATTTGAACACCTGAGAAAACCAATGTTGATATTTGGTACAGTAGCCTTTGTTTGCAATTACAGAGGTCAAACGTTTCCTGTAGTCGTTCACCAGGTTTGCGCACACTGCGGGAGGGATTTTGGCCCACTCCTCCACACAGATCTTCTCTAGATCGGACAGGTTTCTGGGCTGTCGCTGAGAAACACAAAAGATTTTCTATTGGGTTTAGGTCTGGAAACCAGCTAGGCCACACCAGAACCTTGATATGCTTCTTACGGAGCCACTCCTTGGTTTTCCTGGCTGTGTCCTTCGGGTCATTGTCATGTTGAAAGACCCACCCGTGACCCAAGACTGAGGGAAAGAGGTTGTTCCAGATCTCACAATACATGGCCGCAGTCATGCTCTCCTGAATACAGTGCAGTCGTCCTGTCCCACGTGCAGAAAAACACCCTCAAAGTATGATGCTAGCACCCCCATGCTTCACAGTAGGGATGGTGTTCTTGGGATGGAATTCATCATTCGTCTTCCTCCAAACACGGTTGGTGGAATTATGACCAAAAAGTTCCATTTTGGTATCATCTGACTACAAAACCTTCTCCCATGACTCCTCTGAATCATCCAAATGGTCATTGGCAAACTTAAGACAGGCCTTGATATGTGCTGGTTTAAGCAGGGGAACCTTCCGTGCCATGCATGATTTCAAACCATGACGTCAACAGTCACCTTGGAAACGGTGGTCCCAGCTCTTTTCAAGTCATTGACCAAATCCTGTCATGTAGTCCTGGGCTGATTCGTCACCTTTCTAAGGATCACTGAGACCCCACGAGGTGATATCTTGCACGGGGCTCCACTCCGATTTGAGATTGACCGTCATGTTTAGCTTCTTCCATTTTCTAATGATTGCTCGCAACAGTGGACCTTTTTTCACCGAGCTGCTTGGCAATTTCTCCGTAGGCCTTTCCAGCCGAGTGGAGTGGTACAATTTTGTCTCTGGTGTCTTTGAACAGCTCTTTGTTCCTGGGCATGTTACAAGTTTGAGTCTTACTGATTGTATGGGGTGGACAGGTGTCTTTATCCACCTAATGACCTCACACCGGTGCATCTGATTCAGGATAACACATGGAGTGGAGGTGGCCTTTTAAAGGCAAACTAACAGGTCTTTGAGGGTTTGAATTCTAGCTGATAGACAGGTGTTCAAATACTTTTGCAGCTGTATCACACAAATTAAAAAAATCACATTGTGATTTCTGGATTTTTCTTTTTAGATGATCTCTCTCACAGTGGACATGCACCTACGATGAAAATTTCAGACCCCTCCATGATTTCTAAGTGGGAGAACTCGCGATATAGCAGGGTGTTCAAATACTTATTTTCTTCACTGTATACCTATACAAACATCGCATAGTTTGAATCCCTCTTAACGAGTTTGTCCCGTGTCTCTCATGTATTTTTTGCCATGCCGGCTTTGTTATACCTTAACGTGTGGAACGTTAACCCTTATTAATATTGATCCTTTCCCCGCAGGATAATAATGGAGTAATAGGTCTCCTGGATCATTTTAAAACAACCGTCGTTCCTACAAAAGTTCCCATGACGGAAGCCGTGGTAAAAGTGACATCAGGTAGCAATGACTCGCGACCTTCGCATGTTCTCTTATCCGCGGTGCTGCGAGAAAGGTTGTATTTTATTTAATTTGAGTAACGTTTTAACAGGTAACGACCACCTCGTAATGTTGACCGCAACGGGAAATCTTTACACGTCAGGTACTGCCGAACAAGGGCAACTAGGAAGGGTGCCCGAACAGTTTTCAAACCGGGGAGGCAGGAAAGGCCTTGGTGAGTCGCAACCCCCCACCCCCACCCCACCCCCCGCCGCCGTTGCAGTATTTGGAAATAACTTTCCGTGTACTATGTAGTTCCGCTGCTGTTCCTATGATTTCAGATCGTCTGTTGATTCCTCAGATGGTCAAAGTTAAAGGCAAAGTTCACTTCGTCGACGCCTTCTGCGGGGCGTACTTCACGTTCGCGGTGTCCAAAGACGGACACGTGTATGGTTTCGGCCTCTCCAACTATCACCAGTTGGGTAAGTGTCGAACCATTTTAATCGCCTGCACTACGAAGGTGGCGTCACTTCTCCAGCAGATGCAAATTCTCACGTCCTGATCTGAACCGTAATATATATAATAAAATCGTCTCCATATAAGGTATACACAGACAAACGCTTCATCAGATGACTGGATTGTGATCCAATTTACCTGTTTGGCATTCGCTTGTAAAACCGGTTTTTGCCTCTAACAAAAACAAACAACGTACTGAAAGGCAGCTTGAGGCTCTAAATTAAACGTCTTCACATTCAAGTACACAAAGGGTGACAAAATGAAACAACCACAACTGTAATTTGAAAGCAGTCTGGCACACGCTCAAAATGTGACGTTACTGCGCAGTGCTTAGCTAGATGGGTTCGACGAACTCACCTTTCGGAAATCATTTGGATCACTTACAGTTCTAAATAAGCCCGCTCCAAATGTAATTTATTCTGTTGGGTTGTGGTTTTGTGTGTCCGCTTGTTCTGGCAACCAACTACCGAAATTTCCGGCCTACCGAGCGCACCTGATTGTAAGCCTCACCCGGTACATTTCTAAAGGAAATACCATTGGGTACACACATAAGCCGCACCTGTGTAAAAGCCGCAAGTGCTCACCATGAAACCCACATTGATATTTACAAAGAAAGACGGTACACAGAAAGAGTTTTCAAAGTTTTAATACCTTAGCTTAGCTTAACATGGCAACAACACGGTTGCGCGAACAGGGCTAGTTAAAAAAAAAAAAAACCATACCGGTAAAAAACAGCCGCGGCAGCTACACAGTAGCAACATTGTAGGACAGCACTAACAGGGCCGGTTGAAAAAAAAAAATGTACTGGTAAAAATCACTGAGATGTGGCAGGAACGCGCTAACGCGGAGCTAATAGAGCCAGTTAAAAAAAAAAAAAAGTATATTGGTAAATATCACTGAGACACGGCAGCAACAGGCTAGCGCAGCGCTAACAAAACCGGTGCGACGGTCTGAGCGCTCTCATGAAAAGTCTCCTTGTGATGTATGCGCATGCGTTACTAACGGGAACTCTGGGTACCCTGCAGACGCTTACTGGGAAATCCCCCAGTCTCACAGTTCCCCTTCTTCTACACAATGGGAGCTAGCATACATTATAACCTAACCCTAACTTTAAAACAAAAATTGATTGAAAAGATGTACACATACAGGGAAACAGGAAGTGATGAATTACTAATTAAATGTTCCTACATACTCTGGTAAACATTGTAAACTACTGTAGAAATGACAGAAATGCTTCAATTATATTTATTTCCTGGGAATTGACCCCTCCGTACAGGGCACTTAACCACGCCTCCTGAAGTGACGTCACGCCACGTGCGCTCACGTAAGACAAACACTAAAAATGGCCAATACAATACAATACATTCTGAACTGAGACAGACTCCATGCTTCTGATTTCATTCAAATCAACAATATATTATAGATTCTAAATACAATACATTCTTAACTGAGAGAGACGCCATGCTTCTGAGTTCATTCAATCGTTCACACGTAGCGATGTTATGCTAGCGGAGAACGTCTCATTCATTTATACGAGACGTGTATTAAAAATCAAATTTAGGGCATATCTTCGTGCACACACCGTCTGGTTAAGCTTCGGCCGCGAGCCAGCAAGAAATCGATACGTTTGTGCAGTCCGATCATCGCTAAATATCGCTCAACAAAGAATAAGTGTGGCATTCGTTCGCACGTAGCAATGTTATGCTAGCGCAGAACGTCTCATTCATTTATACGAGACGTGTATTAAAAATCAAATTTAGGGCATATCTTCGTGCACACACCGTCTGGTTAAGCTTCGGCCGCGAGCCAGCAAGAAATCAATACGTTTGTGCAGTCCGATCATCGCTAAATATCGCTCAACAAAGAATAAGTGTGTCAATCGTTCACACGTAGCGGTGTTATGCTAGCGGAGAACGTCTCATTAATTTATACGAGACATGTATTGAAAATCAAATAGAGGGCATACCTTCGTGCAAACATATGTGTTCCGGTTGATATGAGATGGATTTAGTTGATGATGCGGTCTTCCACGAAGTTTGACCCATCGAAGGCATTTTTCGTACTGGGTCTTCGGTTTTGAAAAGGGTACGAATCGAACTCCACCAACTAGCCTTTCAGGATACCTGTCGTCACTATTACAAAGTCCGTGACTACACCTCTTAACCATATTTTTTGTTAAATAACCCAAATACGCGATAAAACGCTAACTAAACCTATACTGGACCATTCAATGTTGTCATAGAAAATGGCGGGAGCAAAAACGGGCTTTGGTCTATGCAGATCTCTGGCCTCTGATTGGTCAGTGACGCGGTATCCACGGAGGGGTCAATTGTTAAGTGTGCCAATAATTGTGGAACAGGTGATTTAATGAAGAAATAATTATTTTTTAGACGGGAATTTTTTTTAATTTTACAATTCATTTGAGTTGGTTACATTTTCCTAAAATTTTCAGTGTGGCAGTATTCTTCTGCAATAAACACTGAATTTATTTTAAGGCTCTTAACACATCTTAACCGGGGGTGCTAATAATTATGGAGGGCACTGTATATGTACGTTCGCTGTGTTCGTCTTTGTGAGACGTCCATAGCGAACACGAACGCTCGGCGACAAGTTATCGAATGGCACATGTTGAAGCACGGATGGGGATGTTTCAGAATGGCTGGGAGATTACAAAATATACGCACATGCGCCTTAATCACAAAGAGACGTTTCAGCACCGGAGCCATCACACCGGTTAAAAGAAACATACCGGTAAAAGTCACTTCCTCGGCACATATATTCCACCGGTGTCACTCTTACCTTTTCCGCTCGAGTGCCCCCTCGCGGCTGTTAGAAAAAACGCACAAATTATCACCGCATAAACCGCAGGATTGAAAGCGTGTGGAAAAAAGTCGCGGTTTATAGGCCGGAAATTACGGTACTTAAGTGAGTGGCAGCTTCCTGTGTTTGCCGCGAGCGGGGAAATCCAATCCTTCACGATGACCAAAACGAGATCTGGGTGATGTAATTAACCGGGACGTACTTGTTTTATACCAACCAGGCACCAAGAGCACAACGATGTGTTTTGCGCCCGTGAGACTGACAACCTTCAAAAATTCCACCACAACCTGGGTTGACTTCTCTGGGGGGCAACACCACACGGTCTGTCTTGACTCTGAAGGTGAAACGAAAAATTTTTTGTTTGTTTGTTTGTTTCCAGTGCGGAGTCTCAGTCGTGTTGTTGTTGTTTATTTTTATTTATTTATTGATTTTTTTTTTTTTACAGGGCAGGTGTACAGCCTGGGTAGAGCAGAGTACGGGCGCCTCGGCCTCGGTGAAAAGGCCGAAGAGAAAAGCGAACCCACGGCCGTCAGCGGGGTTGAACCAGCCAGCAGAGTCACATGCGGGGCGTCGGTCAGCTACGCCGTCACAAAGGAAGGTGAGGAAAAAACTCTTACCAGATACGCAATCCTGCATTTTTTTTTTTTTCTTTTATTTGACCGCTGTCGTCTTTCTGTTTTTCGACTCAAAACGGCCAACGCCGGCCGGCTACGCCCACTCTCAGGATCCGCGTACGCCTGGGGAATGGGCACCAACCTGCAACTGGGCACGGGTCAGGAGGAGGACGAGTGGAGCCCCGTGAAAATGACGGGCAAGCAGCTGGAAAACTGCACGGTATTGATGGTGTCCAGCGGGGGGCAGCACACGGTCCTTTTGGTCAAAGACAAACAGGAAAGCTGATGAGCCTCGAGGGGGGGCAAGCGATGTGGTGATTGTGCCTAAAATCGGGGGGGGGTCCGCTATAGATGACCCTCATGTTGAGGGTCGGTATGAATGCAAGGCTATTTTTTAAAAAAATCCTATTCCTTGGATAGCTTTTGTTGCATTTTCAACAAAAAGTAGTGAATCTGTGCTGATGTTTGGTATTTGACAATGTACAGAAAAGCATTTTTAGACTTTTTTTTTTTTTTTTTGCCCTTGAGAGCAATAATTGCTTGGATTTTGGTTCAGACAAAACGTTTCTACCAATTGAATTTGTCGAGCTGCTCTTTAGAAAATGAAATGATTTCACTGTTTTCTTTTCTGTGGTGTATTTTGCTACTCTTCCTATCTTGAAATAAATCCAAGCATTTTACGTTTTCATTGCATTTATTTTATTTTAGTCTCGAACGTGAGGATCTTTGTTGACCGTGCTTTGGCTCTCCAGGGATGAAATTTTCCGTGGATTTGCGGGATTCCGAGTTTTTTTTCAGCTGAAAATGTCGTTTTTGTGAAACGTGTAAATCCGTCCTAATTCCGCATGTTTGTCATACAGTACTTGTTCTCTCGAATGGGCAAAACGATGATACATGAACGGAATCGCCAATCACAAACGGACAAAATTACCTCCTCCATTTCACAATAGAATGCAAATTTGCGAGAATTGTGAATCTGAAAATGACTGAAATTGCCCTTTCAAATTACCATTGTGAGTGCACCTGTTTGTCTCCCATGTGCCCTGCGATTGGCTGGCAAAAAATTCAGGGTGTACACCGCTTCCTGCCTGTTGACGACTGGAATAGGCTCCAGCACTCCTGTGACCCTCGTGAGGATAAGCGCCTCAGAAAATGCATGGATGAACAATCGCAAAGGTCATTTTATCAACGAGTGGTGATATGTGTGCAGTATTTCCCTGCTCCTTGTGATTTTTTTTTTTTTTTTGGGGGGGGGGTGTAACTTATCCTGTGTTATCTCCTTTAAAAAAATGCACATAATTGCTGTTTTTGTGTTCATGCCAAGCCCCGTACTATAAAAGTATTGCTTTGGCACCATTTTATCTGCTTGCCGAATTATGCGGATTATATTTTGACTAAATTGCTTAGTCTATCTGTTTATTATTATTTTTAAACCTGTCATGTTCAGCAGCAAGGTGATGCATCCTGTTAAATTTGCATTTTGTGCTGGAACAGTTTTGCTTCGTTATCTGATGCGTTTACTGTAGATAAGGGGGCGGAGCTTAAGATCGCCAGTCGGAAAGGTCCATTGCAAAGTAGTTCTTTGGTGTCTTCAGGCGTTTATAAGTTTATGTAGGCATCATCCATCCATTCTTCTTAGCTGCTTATCCTCACGAGGGTCGCGGGGAATGCTGGAGCCTATCCCAGCTGTCAACGGGCAGGAGGCGGGGTTATACCCTGAACTGGTTGCCAGCCAATCGCAGAGCACATAGAGACAAACAGCCGCACTCACAATCACGCCTACGGGCAATTTGGAGTGTCCAAATTAATGTTGCGTGTTTTTGGAATGTGGGAGGAAACCCACGCGGGAACGGGGGAGAACATGCAAACTACACAGGTGAGTCCAACCCAAGATTGGACCCAGGACATCAGAACTGTGAGACCCAACGCTTTACTAGCTGCTCCACCGTGCCGCCCGTGTGGGCATCATTTTCAGACAATTTGCTGCATCAATTGTATAACAGTTGCTTTTTACGAATCACAGAACGAACTAAAATATTGCTAATTGGGCGAACATTTCTTGTATCCGTTCTGTGCCGGCCATTGCCGCCATTTTGTGTCGGGGGCACTACGATACTCTATGGTGAGTTTCTTTTGTCTGATAATCTCAAAGTATGCCTTTGCTATTTCTTTTTTTTTTTTTTTGTTGCTGTTGTTGTTGGTTTTTTTTTTTTTTTTTTTTTTTTTTTGGAATTTGTACCAACCTTTTGCAAATTCTATGTGTGTCCAAGAAAAATAACGGGCAAGAGGAAGGGAAGGAAAGGACCCAGAGAATTTTCTACAACTTCGAGTGGAAAGCTGTCGCTCCTTCGGATAAATCTGCAAGGACAACGATACTTGTCAAGAAAAGAAACTTGCAAGCCAAGAAGTCAAGGTGGAGTGGGTTTAATTTATTATTATTGTTTTAATTCTTCATGATACTTGTAGCAACCTTTTTATTTATTTATTTTTAAGTTACTGGGTTTTGTGGTTACCAACTCGACTGTGAAGGACAAGTGACGTGACGCTGGGTAGCTCAAGTAGTAAGGTGCAGGAAGGACTGTCCGTCATTCAATATTTAGTTTAAAAGTTATTTAATTGGACACCGATCGTTTTGTTGCAAACGTTCGTGATTAGCATTACCGCATTTGCTGTTTTGTTCTTCGCTTCAAACTGCGAGTCTCACTGGCCAAACAGCGGTCGCTGTCATCTGCTGGTCAAAGTTGGGTACTGCAGCTCACATTTATTTTTCCTTCCCTAACATGTTGAAGAGATTTTTTTTTTTTTTTTTTACATATCACCCCCTTGTTGGGGATTTTGTTCAATACGTGCAAACTTTGACTAAAATGTGTACTTTCGTCAAGGCTGGAACCAAATATTAAGTTACGAAGGTCTTAAATAACGAATCCAGCGGCTATTTTTGCCTTTTGTGTCCTGAATTTTCCTTCACAACTAGAGACAATATTTTTCAGAGGAGACGTTCCGTAACTCCGACAAGTCAGTCGCAGGGGATTGTATACAGACTCTGTCAATGAGCATTAATATGTTTAGTTATGAATAAATATAATAATTTAAATATTTCAAGTTTGCGTGTGGGTTGTTCAGAGGTTTGGGGGCTGGTCATTGGTGGGTGCAATATAATCAAAGAGAAAAGGAATGTCTAAGAACAAAGGGACAGCAGAATTGTCTTCAAAAAACAAAACAAATGCCCTGCACAAACATGACTGCGTCCCCAACTCATTATTAATATGCAGAACCATTTGTGAGAATCATTTTGTTAACTCTTTGTAACTCAGCGTAGTCCAATGTTTTGTTCTTGTTTTTATTGGGTCTGCGTTTATGTCTTTTTATCCTTTTCGGGCGATCCGTCCCCTGCATTTGCAACCAAACTTTCTGGCACTCTCCAGCGGGTTTTTGCACTAGAATACTTCGATAGTCTTGAGATCTCAGTGATGTTCAGGCACTTTCCCCCCGTTGGCAACACCCCCACCCTAGAAGTGTCAACACCCTGCCCACTCCTGCTATCTCCCACCCTTGACCCGCCACTGGGATCCTTTTATTGAAACAAAGCATAAGGTGCCGTGTTGTTTCACTTTGGTCCTGTAGGTGGCGCTCACACACACACACTACAATGTACAGGGGATCCTCTGAGTCAAATTCCCTTGGCTTTGACGTAATCCGATTTTTCTGAATGTGCCGTTAACTACTGCTAATGCAGTCGTAGTTTCACCCCAATTAAATATTTGTATGAAGAACACATTAGCCGCAATTACAGTTGGAAACGACCAAATCCCAAACAGTGGAAATGCAGCATGTCTTTTTCAGGTGTGTCATGGCGTATTTACTCTGCTGGACAAATGAGATCATTTGTCGCCGTTGGAAATGTCCTGTATGTCAGGCACTTAGTTTTGCCTATCTAACGAGGACTCCTTTATAGAGCTCGTGCACCGACGTCACCGAAATCACGTGACTGGCCATATCGCCGGTCAAACAAAGCATCGTTCAATGCTAAGTCCGTTGAGACGATACGAAAATACGCCTCATAGCACAACGCCCAGAGTTTTGTCCGATACCGTCAAACATTTAGAAGGCGATAATAAACGAAGGTATGTAGGAAAATGAGAAACGCTTAGCATAGAGGACCCATATTTCATGCCGAAGTTGATGTTTTCGGCGATAAAGTGGACTGTTAACCCGCTTCCGCTTGTCTTGGACAACTGGATCTACACATGGATCTTGCGAGTAAGTCGTCGAGATTTACACGGGAGAGTTTGAAAGCGTAGAAAAGTCCGGACGCAAAGAAATACTTCGTTGCTGGATCTGTTCTCAATCAACAATAAATCGCACATCGTGATGGAGCAACTCTGATTTTTTTCAATACAAATACCAATATTTAAATAAATGACCCCTGGTTTTACGCAAACACGCATTCATTAACCATTATTGGGGAAAATTTTTAGGACTGGGAGTCGTCTCCTCCGTACATGGAAGTGTATTGCGGCCACACGCACACAAACACACCACCTAAACTTCTCTGTGACCGACTATTTTATTTTATTTTATTTTTTAAGACGCATTGTTCTCAAATGAGACAACTTGGCATTAGAAATACTTTTTGGGAATTTGAGATTGAGAAGAATAATTCTGACCTGAAATGAAGTGATCGCTACGCAGGCGTATTTGGTTGGGCGCCATCCATCACGTTTAAATGCTGAAATCCATCAATCTTTTCTCGTCTTTTCATCTGGTTTTCCATAGAATGATCTCTTTCAATATCTGTCTCGTCTGTTGTGACAGCCAACAGCGTATACGTGGTGTCCTTGGTACAACTTGGTTCCATTCCACCTTGGCGACAAAACACACATTTGTATTATTGAACGTGGCGTAGGCTAGCTCAGATATACATTAACGCAGCAGTAAAAAAAAAACTGCTCTCAGTAAATATTTGTACGAAAAATAGTAATTACGGCAGTAACCGAGGTTGCCTTCTTGTGCTGAGAGAATGTATTCATACGATGTTGTCCAAACTAGTTTCATGCACGCCATTCGTAACCTTAAAACCGCCCTCGTTGTGTTTGTAAACAAAGGAACCTCGCTATAAAAATAATTGAACCAATAAATTTCTCCAGTCTCTGTTTTTTTCGCAATCCGCACCGAAATGTTATTGTCACATTCCATTACGGTTTGGGGGGGAAATTGCTGCGTCGTTTGTGCAAAATCCAGTCGCTGGTCCATATTTTTTTGTTTCCATGCTGCACATTTCTCGGTTGAGTGGATTATACTTGCCATGTTGCAGTCTCCGCAAGGAGGGAGGGGAAAAACTCCTCACTCCTTATCTGTGTTCCCAATCAGTACACGAGAACTGAAGATTGTTTATTTAGTTAGCGGGCTGAATGTGTCCAACAGCGAGACGTTATTTATTTGTGTCTCCTATTAAGCCATTAGAACGTGATACAATATGCTGTTTACATACATTGTGCAAAAACACACATTTCATTTTTTCCGTCTCATTGACTGAAGTCAAATCACACTAAACCTCTCCTGTTTCTGGTCAGTCAGAATTACCAAACTTGTTTAATTTTTTTTTGAAGGCCTCAATAATATGAGAGAATTTCTCAGAGAATTTTATATTATTTTCTTTGAGGTCAAAAGTTTGCGCACACAAAAAGTACTATTTCTTTAAAGAGCAGGGGGAAGCTCGGATGATGAGCCTCATGGCTTTGGAAGTTCCTTATAGGTTAACTGACAGGATGCGAGTTAATTGGCGGCAGGCCTGGGGATGTACTTAAGGCCACACCTCAAACCCTCTGCTTCCTTGTTTGAAATCATGGGAAAACCAAAAGAAATCGGCCAGGAAATCAAGAGAAAGAATTGTAGAGTTCCACAAGTCTGCCTCATCCTTGGGTGCAATTTCTAGATGGTTGAATGTGTCGTGCTCATCTGTTCAAGCAATTATACGCAAATACAAATATGGAGATGTTCGAGCATCACATCACTCAGGAAGTAGACGGGCTCTGTGTCCCAGAGATGAACAAGTTTTTGTCTCAAATGTGCGAATAAATCCCAGAGCAAAAGCTAAAGATCTTGTGAATATGCTGGTAAGAAAGTGTCATTATCCACGGTGAAACGAGTCCTGCATTGACGTGGGCTGAAAGACCTCTCACCAAAAAATGAAGCCATTAGTCCTAAAGAAACAAAACCAGACAGATGACAGTTTGCAAAAAGACAGCAAGACAAAGAGAAGAAGATTTACTTCTGGAGATTTGTTCTGTTGTCTGATGACGCTAAAGTGGAGCTGTTTGGCTACTATGACCAACTTTACATCGTGAGGAAAAAGGTGGAAGCTTGTTGACCCGAGAACACCGAACCAACTGTGAAGGATGGAGGTGGCAGCATCGTTTTTTTTTTTTTTTTTTAGGGCTGTTTTGCTGCAGAAGGAACTGGAGCTCTTCATAACATGGGCGACATCATGGAGATATTAAGGCAACATCTTTTGCCATCAGCCAGGAAGCTAAAAGTTGGACACAAATGGGTCTTCCAAATGGACATTGACCCGAAGCGTACTGTCAAAATGGTTCATTAGTGGCTTGAGGATAACAAAGTCAATGTCAATGTCTTGGAGTGGACATCACAAAGCCCTGATGTGCATCCCGTCGAAAATTTGTGGCCAGATCTGCAGAGGCGGCGTGCGAGCAAGGCAACCGACAAAGCTGGCCCAGGATTCCATCAGAGTACTGTCAGAAACTTTTGGAAGGTTATCCAAAATGCTTGACCCAAGTCATGCAATTCAAAGGAAATGCTGCTCCGTACTAAGGAAATTTACATAAACGTTTGACCTCGAAGATAATTATATTAAGTCCTCTCTTATGATTGTGGCATTTAACAAAATTAAATAATTTTGGTGATCCTGACTGATGTGAAACAGGAAAGGTTTAGTTTGATTTGACTTCAGACACCGAGACAAAAAAACAATGAAATTTGTGTTTTTGCACAATCTATAGAAACGTCTGGCTTCAACTGTTTGCTGATTTGGAACAATTGTTCTCGATCTTTCTATGCAAATTAAGTTCTACGCGCATGTAAAGTGGAAACGCTCAAAGATGCAAATGATGGCTCGAGAGCAAACAGCAGAGCTGCGTGGTTTTTCTTTTCAATCTGAGGTTTGGGCTCTTGCTCGATTCATCAGATCGAAAGGAGGAAATCTGAAGTATGAGGCTTGTCAAATTCTAGTGAAGCAATAAAAGCCACTTATTGATAAGGGTAAGCTCCTCTCTGAGCTTTTATTTGTCTTTATGTGCATGTTATTTTTGTTTTTGTGGCATTTGCAAGATTTATGCTATTTTTTTGTGACATTTTCAAGGTTTATTCAATTTAAAAAAGTTTTGAGTCAAAACCAGTGCTTTTAGTGAAGCATCTAAACTGTAGGGGGCCCGGTTCCGTACTGTGCTGTGATTGATCAGTCTACATTTCAGGGTGTGACTTGACTTAAAGGATAATTTTAAATGACGTCCTGTCGCATGCATCAATTGTGTCATGAATTTCTAATTTTGTTCAGTAAAAGGTTATAAAAAAAAATGGATCATGTTCACTCTAGATAATTTTATTTTCATGCAGCAAATTGAAAACATGATACCTTGTGAATAGGAATTTTTCTTAAAATATCGATTTGTCTTTCGGTGCAGACTTGGTATCGGTCCGTTGTGGTAAAGAGGGAGCTAAGTCAAAAGGCATAGCTTTCAATTTACCAGTCGAATTACCTTCCTACTCTCACTTATGGGCATGAGCTGTGGGTCGTGACCGAAAGAACAAGATCCCGGATATAAGGGGGCCGAAATGAGTTTCCTCTGCAGGGTTTCCGGGCTCTCCCTGAGAGAACGGCTGAGAAGCTCGGTCATCCGGGAGGGTCTCAGTGTCGAGCCGCTGCTACTCCGCATTGAGAGGAGGCAGATGAGGTGGCTGGGGCATCTGATCCGGACGCCTCCCTGGTGAGGTGTTCTGGGCATGTCCCACCGGAAAGAGACCTCGGGGACGACCCAGCACACGCTGGGGAGACTGTCTCTCGGCTGGCTTGGGAACGCCCTCGGGATCCCTCCGGAAGAACTGGGAGAAGTGGCTGGGGAAAGGGAAGTCTGGATATCCCTCCTGAAGCTACTTCCCCCACGACCTGACCTGGAAAAGTCGTAGAAAATGGATGGATGGATTATCTTTCACACACTTTCCTGAACATGAAAGGCGTTTTTGTGAAAAAACATTTAGTACGCTAATGAATTGGTGTCTCTGAAAAAGCTTTCAAAGTCAGATGAAGCCCCAAAAAACCGCCACCTTGAACCCCTTTAATGTTCCCAGCACAAAGAAGCACATCTGAAGTTTTATCATGCAGATTCTAATACTCCTCATTCAACTAATCACAAAGGCGTCTCATGTACCAGCACCAGCACATTGCCACTCGCACAGTAATAAATCCAAGAAAAACTAATTACGGCGACAAACTTCTACTGCTTCAATCCCGTGTTTGAACAAAGACTTTCAAGTGCATTCACTTTGCTTTTGCATTAATGAGCGTTTTAAGGCTACAAGTACTCCCACTGATGTCTCTTCAAGTAAAGCCTCCCTAACAAGACAAGTTGAGGTGCGTCTTTAGCCACCCTGCTGTGCTTTTAATGAACTTTTTTTTTTACATTTTTAATTATGTTGTCTTTGATGTAAGCGCTCTAATCTAGTCCGTTTGAAGTTCATTGATAATATCTGCGCATTGCATTCAGCATCGTTTCAGAGAGCTTATTAAGCAAACATTTTTCTCCCAACAGAAAATGTCTTTCAAGCACTTACATGACAAAAGAACTGAAGCGAGCAAATGTAGCCTTGCGCACGTTAGCTTCATTTATGCATCACGTTGAAGCGCTCTTCTGCTTTTACTCAAATGATCAAAACATTGTCAATATCTGAGAAGTGGCCCTACTTATTTCACAATCCATTTATTGAAGTAGTTTGAAGTGGTGTAGAACTGCTTTGTCATATTTTGATACATAACATTGAAGGTTACTGCAGTCACGTTCGCCAAAATGTGTGCGCCGAAAGAACGCCCAAAAGAAAGCAGGAAAGGGAAGTACAAACAAGATGCGAGTGGGTGGAGAATCTTATTATCCATCCATCCATTTTCTACCGCTTCTCTGGGTCAGGTCACGGGGGAAGTAGCTTCAGCGGGGATACCCAGTCTTCCCTTACCCAGGCCACTTCTTCCAGCTCTTCCGAAGGGATCCTGAGGCCTTCCCAAGCCAGCCGAGAGACATAGTCTCTCCGGCGTGTCCCGGGTCATCCTCGGGGTCTCTTTCCACTTGGACATGTCCGGAAAACCTCACCAGGGAGGCGTCCGAATCAGATGCCCCAGCCACCTCACCTGTCTCCTCTCAATGGGGAGGAGAAGCGGCTCGACACTGAGACGCTCCCGGATGACCGAGCTTCTCAGCCGTTCTCTCAGGGAGAGCCCGGAAACCCTGCAGAGGAAACTCATTTCGGCCCCCTTATATCCGGGATCTTGTTCTTTCGGTCACGACCCACAGCTCGTGCCCATAGGTGAGGTCGGAACGTAAATCGAGAGCTTCGCCTTTCGATTGAACTCCCTCTTCACCACAACGGACCGATACAAAGTCCACATCACTGCAGACGCTGCACCGATCCGTCTGTCGATCTCCCGCTCCATTCTTCCCTCACTCGTGAACAAGATCTCAAGAAACTTGAACTCCTCCACTCTGACCCGGAGACGACACGCCCCCCTTTTCCAACTGAGCTCCACGATTCACGAGTCTCAGATTTTGAGGTGCTGATTCTCATCCCAGCCGTTTCACACTTGGCCGGGAAGCGCTCCAGTGAGAGCTGGAGATCACGGCTTGATGAAGCCAAAAGAACCACATCATCTGCAAAGAGCAGAGATGCCATGCTGAGGCTATCAAACCGGACACAGTCAAAATCTCGAAATGTAAACGAGGGATCTGTAAAAATGAAAGAGACCCCAAAGAAGCGGGGGTTTCTGTGAATAACTGCTGCTATGTTCCCCCAAAACGTGCCCGAATAGTCTTACAATTTTACAGTGTAGGTGACAAATGTTTCGAGTGCTTGCCTGTTGCCATGGCGCTTGGACTAGAGTTCCACTCTCGGCCAGCATGCTCTTGTGGCAGTGTGTGCACCGGAAACCAAACGGGACATTATTAGTCGATGAATATCTCAGAAGTCTCCACTTATTCAGCTGCTCGCGGGCCGTACTTGTAATTACTGCAGATTGCTTTGGTACATTGAGATCCCCGAATAGTGGACCGAGGGCCTTGCATGAAGCACCCTCGGCGGATGACCGGCACCTGCGCGGAGCCTCCCGAGAAGGACTCGTGTCCTCAGATCGTGTTTCCAAGTCCGCTGTGCCTAATTATAGTGTTTGTCTCAATCATGTTCGCATCTCCTCCGTCACGTAATTTTCCATATTGATTCCGTGACCATTTCCTCACATTCTGTTGTGACGTGAAGCACCCGCGGCAAAGCCGTAAACATCCAATGCAGCCAAATGTAAAAGGCTGACTGGATTCTGTAAGAAGGGCTCATGTGGCTCCCAGCTGTCCGACAGCACCCACTAGGAAAGTTGGAGCCAGCGGGGATTCCAATCCAGTGAAAGTGAAGCTATTTGCTTCTCTGGTTTAATATAAACTCGGGTAGGGAGATGCACAAAACAACAGGCCTGATCCACTACCGGAAAAGTCTGGATTCTTCTCAATCGAGCTTGGTTTGAATTGGGGGATTTTTCACTCCCGACTACCCGCCCTGCACCAGTTCTCTCGTTTGAGCTAATCCCGAGAACAGAACTGTTCTTCAGGCTCAACCAGAAGCAGAAGTTTATTTTCACAAGGAGGTCGTGCATTCGCTGATCTCTTCGGCTTGGCAGATAAACGGGGCGCAAATCACTGAAGAGTCTCGCGGCGCACATCTGTTGGATCCGGCCAGCTTTTGATCCTGACAATGACATTACAAGTCAACACAAAAGCTTTTGTGAATTCATCGGCGAGATTTCCGTCTCACAATTAGCGCCGGTGCACAAATGCCGTCAGCTTTCGACGGTAAACGCGTTTAATCACGTACGTGTCGTTGATGTGCGGTACGGCTGCCGCCTTGCAACGTTCAATACCCAACGAGAAAGAAAAGCCTCCGGCGCAGAGATTTTTAAGAAAAACGAAAATCGTTTATGGCCATTTTGGATCGGGGGCAAAATGGAGCACTAAATCACCAGAGCCGGAAATGCCGCTGTTGGGACCACGTTGTTTAGAAAGTAACTCACCTAACCCAAAAACAAAACTTACATTTAATTCTTAATTCCCATCCTTATATTGGCTTGTAAAAATTGCCCTCATAAATAGGAATGTTGCACGAGGAAAAGCTTTCTGGTTTCCTCCCGTGTCCCAAAAACATGCAACATTAATTGGACACTAAATTGCCCCTAGGTGTGATTTGTGAGTGCGACTGTTTGTCTCTATTTGCCCTGCGATTGTTTGGCAACCAGTTCAGGGTGTACCCCGCCTCCTGCCCGTTGACAGCTTGGGTAGGCTTCACCTCTCCGTGTGACCCTCGTGAGGATAAGCGGAAAAGAAAATGGATGGATGGACTTTAGGGTGAAAAATATTGGCAGTGTAAATATTAGATTTTAGAGCATTACTACCTGATGACAATAATGTTATTGTCCTGTGTAGCCTCAATTAGAAACTCTTGACAGTCATGTTATTTAACTTGATTGTAGTTTAAAGTTAGTAGATGAGTACAGATGGAGAAAATGACAATATTAGTATTTATTATTATTATTAATCTCTCCACAGAGCATCTTGTAATCTTAAAAGACAAAAGTCGAGGTGTTAGAAGAATGTCATCACATTCGAGCTCAATTAAAAAAAAAAAAAAACAACTTAAACTTAAGAGAATTGTGTGTACAAATGTCAATATAACAACTGTCTGTATTGTACTGTGGCCAAGGTGCATAACCAGAAGGAGAAGCACAATGTCTACTGAATTAAAGCAAAAAATGTTTGATTTTTCACATTTGTATTTAGTTACGGTAAATTTACATAAAGAGCCATCTATCCATCCATTTTCTACCCCTTCAGCAGGGGTACCCAGACTTCCACTTCTTCCAGCTCTTCGGGAGAAATCCCGAGGCGTTCCCAGGCCAGCCGAGAGACATAGTCTCTCCAGCGTGTCATGGGTCGTCCTCGTGGTCTTTTTCTGGTGGGACATCCCCGGAACACCTCACCACCGAATCGGATGCCCCAGCCACCTCATCTGCCTCCTCTCAATGCGGAGGAGCAGCGCCTCGACACTGAGCCCCTCTCTCAGGGAGAGCCCGGACACCCTGCGGAGGAAGCTCATTGTTACCGGGATCTTGTTCTTTCGGTCACGACCCACAGCTCATGCCCATGGGTGAGGGCAGGAACGTAGATCGACTGGTAAATTGAGAGCTTCGCCTTTGGACTTGGCTCCGTCTTTACTACAACAAGATCAGTACTGTAGAGTGCTATTTTTCTTAAGACTCATCACATATGTTTTTAGAGCCTGAAAAAGATGAATGGCACTGATGTCATGAGGTGCGATCGTTTTGAGTTACAAGCGTAGTCGAGGAATTCATCACTCCCACTCTTTTTTTTTTTGCATACACACAGAATTCATGGGGAGAAGGATATATATTTCATAAGAACCGTGATTTATCATCCCCATCCTGGCAGGTGAAGAAAATTTGCTCCCCCCTCATCCTCATCATGACACCTGGCTTACTGCTCAGCTGGCATTGACTTGTGACATTTTGCTGAGCTGCTTTTCTTTTGTGCAAGACTCCTTTATTCAATTCAAGGACTGGGGGTGGGGTGGGAAGAGAAAAAATCGTTTAAACATCCACAAGAGCCCGAAAGCAATCTGGCTGAGCGCCGCTTTGTAATTATTCCATCAGCAGAGTCATGATCGGTCTTCTAGCAAATTGATATTTTAGCTCTCAAAATGTGTGAGCGTATAAGATTCGAGTCCACCGGCGCGTACACTTCTTAAGCCCCGCCCAAAAAATAATCGTGCAGCTGCAGGTATGATTGGCTTGTTAAATGCATGATTAATACCCAGCAGTTAGTTCCCAAAACTTTGAAATCCATATTTAAAGGGGAAATCCAGTGCTTTGCATGAACAGTGTTTCCAATAGGTCACGTAATATTTACCTTATTTTGACAATGTGATGTTAAATCATCTCTCATTTAAGTGTTTTGATAAGATTTTTATCGACGATTACAAATTTTCAGGGGCGCCACCATTTTCGCAAGTCACATGATCTAAGTGGCCGGATGTGACATGTAGCGTGCCGTTCCAAACGCTGGATTACATGGGACACCGTTATGGCCAGTGCTGATTTCTCTGATTTGTCCTCATCTGATGAAGAAATGGCAGTATCGGATGATCGGGAAGACGGAGGAATTGAACCTGTGGCTGTAATTAATGTTGAATATTCGGATGGTTCTTCGGGCAGAATGACGCGGAGTCTCATTACTCTGAGGCCTACAGCCGACATAAGTGCATTAAAAAAAGGCCCCCCGGGAGCTCCGGGCCGGCAGCCGCGGATGGTTCTTCGGACGGGAATGACGCGGAATCTGACGAGCGAGCTCCGCTGGCGGGCCGCGAGCCGAGCTTCCAAGCCGTTGTCCCTGGACGCCAAGCTAGGCCATAGGCCTCCGCCACCACCGAAGCTCAGGTAAAGGCCTCCGCCGCCTCGAAGCTCGGCTTACGGCCCGCCGCCGGAGCTCGCTCGTCAGATTCCGCGTCATTCCCGTCCGAAGAATCATCCGAATATGCAACATTAATTACAGCCACAGGTTTAAATCTTTACGGAAGTATTCCTCCGTCCTCTCGATCCACCGGTTCTGCTATTTCTTCATCAGATGAGGATAAATCCGAGAAATCAGCGCTAGGCATAATGATGTCCTATGTAATCGAGCGTGTTTGGAACGGCACGTAACACGTCACATACGCCCACGTAGATTATGTGACTCGTGAAAATGGCAGCGCCCCTGAAAATTCATACTCGATTAAAAATCTTCTCAAAACACTATTAAATGAGAGGATTTCACATCACATTGTCAAAATAGGTTACATATTACATGACCTATTCGATACACTGTTCATACAAAGTACTGGATTTCCCCTTTAATGAGAATCTGCGATGGGGGGGGGGGGGGATTCCAACAAAACTCACCAGACAATGACATATTCCATGTTCCTTTATTAGTTATTAGCATGAGAAGCGTTGTTTATGAGTCACCACCACAAAACCTACAAATGATAAACAAAAATCGCTTTCCCGCAGCTCTTTGATCAAAACAACAGATTATTTCAAGTAAATAAATGAACAAGCCTGCATCTCATCAACTTTTATGCAAGTTCAGTCTTTATTTACAGGCTCTCGAAAACAGAACTCAGCAGCTGTTATTGTAATTTTCGATGCCGCAACCTCCAATTGTATCCCGGGCGAAGGCTCATATTGTGCTTCCGGTCGGTCTGCGGATGCGACGCACCCGCCGCTGCGAGCGCCAGACGCTTCCCCGGCGGTTCTGTAATAACGTCGCCCTCGGCGCTCACAGCAATCCGCGCTTGATCACGCTCACTCATTACATGTGTAAGTCATATGACCCAAACCTGTATTTACACACGGTAGATTTAAGCGTTTCAACAATATCTAATGTGTGATAATTACTGCTGCCAAAATTCACTGACACCTTACTTGCGTGGCGCTGAAAGATCATTTACAAAACGACATACTTATGCTGCCTCGCATGACAATAAAGCCAAAGCAGTTTGTGCAAAACGATCGCTATTCTTTTTTTTTTTTTTTTTTTATAGTGCTCTCCAAGCGCCATTTTCAACAAAAGATTTTCCTTTATATGAAAACAGCAAAACCTAATGCTGACTAAGGCATTATGGCTAACATTGTCGTTTAGCTAAAAGCATTGCAGGCCTAAAAACATTGAAATGTTGATTTTTTTTTTTTTTTTTTTTTTTTTTTTTTTTTTTTTTTTTTTCCTCCCCCCTCCTTCTCCAGAGATGACTAAGCACAAATTCACGATGACGTAATACTGCTTTTCACATATCAATCAATCCGACAACTGTACTGAAAAGGGGAAAAAAATGACAATAAGAAAATCATTTTACAACGGAAAAAAGGCAAGATTTTTCTCAATAAATTGTTTTTTTCTACAAGATAGTCTGAGAAAGCAAATCTGGATTGTCTGAGAATAAAAATGCAACATGAGATAAAAATTTTGGGTTTTGAACTGTTACTCTAAATATACATCCATCCGTACAGCCATCTTCTTAGCTGCTTATCCTCACCAGGGTCGCGGGGAATGCTGGAGTCTATCCCAGCTGAACCCGGGACCTCAGAACTGTGAAGCCAACGCTTTCCAGCTGACCCACTGTGCCGCCTCCTCTAAATATGAATATAGATTTGATGTTTTAGGACAAATGAGGATTTTGTCAAGTTTTACATTTGCTCATTCCCCCTCGGCCCCGCAACATTTTCCTTTCCCCAGTTTGGTCCCTGTTCTCATGAAGTACTCATGCTACAGCTGTTGAGCGAAAATCTGTAGTCCCAACATAACATGTAAATATGTTTCTTAAATCTTACCACTACAACAACAAGCTTGATAGCACATTGCAGCCAAATAATTTTGCTGTTAAAGAACTGTACTTTGCTAGACTAGCACGTTTGACGTTAGATACAAGTATTGGCATCAGTCCATTTCAACATAAAATGTGCTAAAATTAAAAAAAAAAAAAAATGAGAGAAAATTGTCCCTCCAATGTCCAGACATCCTTAATGGATTATTCGTCCATCAAACGTAATGTGAATGGGAAGCCTCTCCTTGATTCGCTGATGGCTTCCCTCCAAGCCTGTTTGAGGTCAGCGTCAACTCGCTGCGCCGCCTTCCGCCTCCAAAGCTTTTGTTGTAGGCTGAAAGTCGCGCAGAGGCAAAACGTGCGGTCCCACCGCTAGACGAGTGGAAGCAATTAGTTAATGGCAGATACGCTGGGCGCAAAGCTCGTTTCTACCCGACTTTGAGCGGGAAGGAAACGGAATTGAACGTGCGGTGTGGTGACATTGACCATGACTGTGACCCTATTGGGGGATGACGTCTTCTTTTACCATCGCAAAAATAGATTTTACAGCATATTGAAGGCAATTTCTTAAAGCAAATTTGCACATTCTTGTCATTGAATTCACTTCATTGTCACGATGGTGCCTCTCTCTCCGGCACACTGAATGTACATAATTACGGGCCAAAGTTTCGTCCATCATTCCTGTTCCTGTTTTGCTTATCTTCGCCGGTTCGTGGGTGAGCGAGAGCCCGACCCGTAGACGAACAGCTTTTCGCATTCACACAATTTAGAGTTGTCCAGTCACAGATTTGAAAGGCGCGTATGCACCTGCGCGCCATCGCACTCGCAAATCTGCACCGTCGAGGACGAAAAATCACGCACGTAAAATTTGTCACGACTAGAAATACATATTGAAAGACGTTGCTTCTTTTGTGTAATCTTGACCAATCTTCCCTCTAAGCTGCGCAATTGCGCACTTGTCACACACAGTCTGCGCACATGAAAACCGATCCAGCGCAGTCAACCACAGCCTCTCTTCTTTTACTTCCAAATTTACCTGACATCGCTCCCCTTCTGCTCTTAAAGGGGTACATTCAATATAAACAGAACAAGCACCCGCAACTTTATATCTGCGGGCATGACCGGTGGACCACGCCCATAACTTTATATCTCTGGGCATGACTGACCACACTCGTACATTTTTCAAAAGTGAATGATTCATTGTTAATGAACAAAAGAAGAAAAAAGCGGTGGCTTTATTGATCCCCACAGGGGGGGAAGTTCACTGAAGCGTGATTTGGGAAATTTGGAAGGAAGCCGGCGTGCAAGCACAGGGACAACACGCAAACTCTGCGGAATCTGGATTTGAACCACCAACCTGTAAACTGTAAGGCAGGTGTTCTAAACAGAAATCCAGCGTGCCCAAAAGTTCCAAATTTAGTAAAGTTTGGGAGACTGGGCCAGTGCTCATAACAATGTCCATTAAGGGGAAAAAAAAAAACCAAAAACAAAAAAAACACACGATTGGATGAGTTTGGTGTCTCCAAAAGGTCTTCCCAGACAAATGGTCGCTGTTAGGTCCAAAGTTCATTCATGGCTCCCATTTTTTCAGAGTGATTCAAACACAACCAAGTCAATAAATAATTATTTAAAATGGAATGGGAAGCAAGAACTGCTGACACCTTGGCGCTGTGTTTACAGTCCAATAGAGTTCCAATGAGTGTGGTAAGGAAGTGAAGAAACAAGTCCAAGCGGGTTGGAACAGCTGGCGGAAGGTGTCTGGTGTTCTATGTGACAGAAGCGTCTCTGCTAGGATGAAGGGCAAAGTTTATAAAACCGTGGTGACGACGGCCATGATGTACGGATGAGAGACGACGGCACTTGAACGGGAAGCAGAACTGGAGGTGACAGTTCGGGACAAGCTGAAAGGAGAAGGAGTGTTGCAATGGATTTATTTTTTCCCCTGCTGCTTACGAACCTTTTGGATTGTGCAAAATTACGTCGTCTGTAGGCATTTCCATTTGTGGCATTAATGTGGACATGTATCAATTGTCTCTCAGGTCCCCGTTTCTGCTCAAGGGCAATTGCTCCGGTTGCGTCGCACCTCGCACTGATGAAGTTAGCAGTCGTCTTCGCTATTTACCACATTAGCTTGCGCTGAAGAGAGAGGGAATTTAAATTCAACATCATAAAACATCTCAATGTTCTGGTGGTGGTTTGTCGAGGCCACACAGTGTTTTGGTCTTTTTCACTCCTGGTCTCCATCATGTGCAGTATTTAATGACACAAGACGACCTCTGTGCCTTTTAGATGGATGTGCCGCGCTACGAGAGGAGCCTGTCGCCGCGTTGTTTACGCTAAGCTTCGCTTCTCTCCCAATAAGGCGTGGACTTCTCCAAGTACTCTTAAAGCTGACACTCGGCAATGTAACACCCAACACTGTGCTCGAAGTGGAGATAAATCTGGAAAAATCAATCGGAACCCTTTCCAAGTCCAAACGTTGCCTGTAGCGTGTAGTGAATTTGTCTGGCGACGCTAACGTTGTACGGCTCGGTGACAAATTTGAAATTCAGCTCACAAGTGGAAAATGTGACGTTCTAGTGCCGTCGTGGTGGCCACGTTTGGACTCAATTGTGCACCTCGGCAGTGATATTTCAATTTTAGGTAACTCAAATTGCAAAAATCGTTGCGATTGACTGGCTGCTCAAAATCAGCTGGGATAGGCACTACCTCACCCGCAACCCTAACGAAGACAAGCGTTATAGAAAGTGGACGGATGATGGCACAAAACATTTTGGTCCAAGATAAACTTGCCTTGCCACGAACGACAGCTCAAATGTCACGTAAACGGGAGCTCCACTGTTTGATAATTAACCTGCACTACTTTCTATTTTCTATGTGGAGTTACCAAAACAAACAAACCTGCGAGAGATTTTCGAGTCGAGGAGTCAAAACGTCCAAACGTTTTTGTTTTTTTTCTGCAGTCAATTAGTTTGATTGCAACTGAAATAACGTCAGCATGTTAACTATTTTAGCGCTAACTTGGTCCCCGATTTTAAAGCATGAAGAAAACATCTGTTGACTGCCTTATGAGTAATGAAGCCAATAAGGGAGTCCTCGGTCTACGGCTGCAGTAGCGACTTAAGTCGGATTCCACCATTTCGAGTCAGAATTTACATTAAAATACTTTGTATTAAAAAAAAAAGAAATGCATCGAAATGAAGGTGGATGGAGAAGAAGAAGGGGAGGCTGCGCTTAGCTATTGCAACGGAACCTGGTCCTCAAGTTATCAGTCCTGTCCATCTCGACAAGTATCAAAGAACCTTGTTTGGGGATCATTGTAACCGACATAGGAACGGAAACCTTCCCATGCGCTAAAATACGGGCTTTGTCTTTAATAATTGTCATCATGGTCGACCGACTGAAGCCTTGGTGGTGTTTCTGTCTCTCCTGCTCCAATCTTTTTATGATCTTGACCTTCGTTTCCACGGTCATGGATTTTCTTTTGGCTGCAGAAGCATTGGTTAAAAAAAACTCTGCATTCTTCTTTGCGGCCAAAATGTCTATAAAGGAGGGCAAAAAATGCGAAGATACTCCCGGTGAACAAACACAGACAGGCATTGGCCAGACAAAATGGCGGACAGGGGAAGAGCGTTGGAAAGTCAAAATGTCTTGGGTCGAGAGAGTCTTAACCCGAGGACTCCTTGTAGTTTTTTTTTTTTTGCCTTAACTGACTGAAGACGCTTTCGTCTTGTTTGCATGTCCGTTCCTACACATGAAGCAAAATGTGGGGTTGAATTAAATTATGAATTCTGTGTTTCCGTGTTCAAATTGAAGGTGTTCTTAAATGCCTTTTAAAGAGGTTCCCCTCTTTTTTTTTTTTCTTTTACTCATCCGTATCTACATCTCAATCCGCCAGTTTTAGGATCTACAGGCACACACGGGCGTTTTGTCAGGATCCTGAATGACAAGCTTTTAGACTCTACACGAGGGATCCGTCACGTGAAGCCTGGTGCACAAGATGGAGATTTAAAAACCGACAGCGGCGGAACAAATGCCACCACGCATGAGTTCACACTCCTGTGGTGGAGAACTGTGTGACTTCCGTCTGGAGGTCATCCTGGATCCCCGTGCGGTCCACGTCTAGTCATGCGGGCCGTCGGCCTCCGGCGGAGGGAGCGCAAACGGACGCGGGCTCCCTGGTGCCGTTGGGGCCGCGGGAGAAGCTGTGCTGCGCCATCCGTGTGCGATAGGGCAGGCAGAAATCCCTGAAGCACCTCTTGAAGTTCTCGTCCAGGAAGGCGTAAAGGACCGGGTTGAGGCTACTGTTGGTGTACCCCAGGGCGATGCACAGATGCCAGCTCGCCATCACGAGCAGGTTCTTGTTGTCGATTTTCACGATGGTCCTGACGATGATGAAGATGTGGATGGGAGTCCAGCAGATGATGAAGGCCGCCACCACTACGAGGACCATCCGGGTGATCCGCCTCAGGTTCCTGTCCTTCTCTTTGGATCCGGAGAGGAGACGGACGCTCTTTAGCCGCAGGATCATCAGACCGTAGCAGACGGTGATGACGAGCACGGGCACCAGGAAGGCGAAGATGAACACGCAGATTTTTGTCACGGTGTCCCAGTACCAGTCCGGTTGCGGGAATATAATTCTGCAATCCACGTTGCCTGTGGGGGGGGGGGGGATAAAAACGACGGCAGTTGAACGAAGCCTCATGTGGCTAGGCTAATTTAAGTTTAATAACCCAGCTCAAATGTGTTCTCTTCTACGGTCTCATTACTCCCTCAATTCAACACGAGCACCTGCCACAGAAACAACTGAACAAAAAGGCATTTTTCCACAACCGAGCTCGATTGTATAAGTACTCACGCTCTGTATTTGAGTACAAGTACAGATACCTGTGTGTGTGTATATAAAATGAAAATACTGATTCAAATTCTTTATGTACTGTAAGGAAAAATAAAGACTAATATGCAATAACTCTAAGTCCCAAAGTGAAAATTTATTTTACTGTCAATTACTGTATTGTAATTTTCCATGTATAATACGCACCCCCAAAGTTGACCTAAAAATTCTGAAAAACCCTTCACCAACTATATATATTGCATTTTTACAATGGACGGTTGTTTCTACCATATGATCATATGAGATGAAGTAGTATCTTTTTTTTTTTTCCAAAATACCTGTAAATGGAGTTAAGCAGTTTATTTCAACATGTAACACATTTTTTATACTCTTATTTTGAAAATTCACAACCCTTCTTTTATTTAGTAAATGAGAAAAAACAGAGTTGTGTTCATTTGTTTGATTACCCTGTCAGAATTTGTAATTTCAAAGAAAATGTGAAGAACCAGGTGAAACACTTTTAATTTTGTTTTAAAGGGATTCAAATTAAACTGTCAAGTATTTCAGAAAAACATTAAACAAAACACTACCAGAAAAAAATAATTTTTGTTTGGTCATCAGTTTTATGATAAATATTTTTTTTCTCGAAATTATGCCAGGGTATGTAAACTTATTATTAGCACAACTGTACATATATACAGTCATATGTAAGCCTGTCATATTGTAATGAAAATGCAGGCCACACCTTTTTCATAACCTCTAATTGGCAGTGGCATATTGGAATAAAGACGTAAACTTCTAGATAGCAGCATACATTCATAAAATGTAAATGTTTTTCATTTTCCCCTCTACCCTATCTGTAATGTGCACTATTGGTTTTTGACTTGGGGGTGCGAGGGACGTAATCTGGGCAAAACTGGTTCGAGGGTTGGCCTCACAGTTCTGAGACCCGGGGTTCAAATCCCAGTCCTGCCTCTATGGAGTTTGCATGTTCTCCCTGTGGCCGCATGGGTTTTTTTCCGGGTACTCCGGTTGCCTCCCACATCCCCAAAACAAATTGCCCTTGGGTGTGATTGTGAGTGCGACTGCCCTGCGATTGCCTGGCAACCAGTTCAGGTTGTACCCGACCTCCTGCTCGATGATAGCTGGATAGGCTCCGGCACTCCCGCAACCCTTGTAAGGATAAGCGGCTCAGAAAATGGATGGATTTTTATTTCCCGTATGAATGAGTTGTTCATTTTTCTGCACGGGCTTGGGCGTCAATTTCTTTCGGTACGTATTCTCCACTACTGTAATGGGAACAGACGATACCGCGTATCGTAAAAAGTCGCGGATCCGTTTTTGTCATCCAACACGGCGCCTCCGTAGCCCCTCACCTTTGCCCGTCACCCTGGTAACGGCCATGATCATCACCGGCACGGCAATGACCGACGATAAGATCCAGATGCAGATGTTGATGATCTTGGCCTTGGCCGGAGTGCGGAAGTCCAGGGCCCTGATGGGGTGGCACACGGCCACGTAGCGGTCCACGCTCATCATGGTGAGCGTGAAGATGCTGGTGAACATGTTGTAGTAGTCGATGGCGATGACCGCTTTGCACAGGAGCTCCCCGAAGGGCCACGTGCTCATGAGGTAGTTGGCGCTCTGGAAGGGCAAAGTGCTGGTGGCCAGGGCGTCGGCCAGGGCCAGGTTGAAGATGTAGATGTTGGTGGCCGTCTTCATCTTGGTGTACCTGGAGGCGGCGAGTAAAAGCACCGTGAACGCGCTGAGAAGCAAAACGGAGTTTTGGTTAGGTCTGCTGCGGTCCACTCCCGGTTGCCATTAAAACCTTAACGAGGTTAGAAACCAAACTAGCGTATCGATTTTTAGCCTCATTTCCGTCTTTGGGAGCAACGATCCGCAGAATACGAAAAGCTTTTTGGATGCGCAATAGCCGTGATGGTGTTCCCGCCGCACGAGAGCCGCAGTTCTGCCACAACGACCGTAACCTCCATTAAACCGCACTTGGATATAATGACTCCTGCGCTGAAACGCTTCAGTTCTCCTCTCTGGTGTGCCGTTTGGGAAGTGCTTTTGTTTATTTATTTTTTTGTGTGTGTGTATGGCCTGCATTTGGAAAGCTCTCCCCTACGTCACGGTGATGGTTCACGTTTTGTCGAATTACTTCGTGGGTATTAACCCCAAGGCCCGGCCAAACGGATCCGTACCATCCGCGCTGTGTGTTAGCCGTGCAAATAAATTTGACAAAAAAATTTGTGCCGTGAGCAGGTTTTAATGCAAAGCTCAGCTGTACGTTGCATTTGCTCCCTTCTGGTGCGCATTAATTAGATGTGCTTGTGTGGCTTTAAGACTAAAAGGGGAACGTCATTGGTAACTGGGGGGAAAAAAAAAATATCCATCCATCCATTTTCTTCGCCGCTTATCCTCACAAAGGTCGCAGGGAGTGCCGCAGTCTATTCCAGCTGTCAACGGGCAGGAGGACGGGGTACACCCTGAACTGGTCGCCAGCCAATAGCAGGGCACATGGAGACAAATAACCGCACTCACAATCACACCGAGGGGCAATTTAGAGTGTCCAATTAATGTTACATATTTTTGCGATGTGGGAGGAAACCGGAGTGCCCGGAGGAAACCCGCGCAGGCACGAGGAGAACATGTAAACCCTACGCAGGCGGGTCCGGGATCGAACCCGGGACCTCAGAACTGTGAGGACAACACTTTAACAGCTGACCCACCGTGCCGCCAAAACTAAAACTAAACATAAAAAATTAGGACTTGTAATTGTGATAAATAGCATTTTTTTTTTTTGGTCATTTTTCAATCATTTGTAATTGTTGTAGTTGTAATTCTAAAAAATATGTTTTTAAAGTGCATCATCATCGGTATAGCCACAACACAGTTAATACAGTAGTGATAATATTAATAACTGAAAATATTTCACATTAGCACTGGTTGATACACAGGTGTCAAACTCGAGGCCCGGGGCTCAGATCCGGCCCGCCGCATGATTTTATCTGTCCCGCGAAGGCAAATCATGTACATCAACTGCCATGATTTTTGTGAAAATCTGGAACAAAATTTCAAACGGTCATATCATAAATGCTCAAGTTGAGCTGCTGCAAGCATTTTCGTGTTACCAAACATGAACAATAGTTGGGGAAAAACCCACTATGCTTGATTTATGATTCCAAAACTAGCTCATAAATTTCATGTGCAAATATGATGAGGCAAAAGATTTTCACGGCCCTCCGAGGGAAACCGTAACTACAACGTGGCCCACGACAAAAATGAGTTTGACACCTGGGTTAATATTATAGTAGTACAGAATTTTCAAGATAAATTGAAAAGCTCATGGCGGCACGGTGCCTCAGCTGGTAAAGTGTCGGCCTCACAGTTCTGAGCTCCCGGGTTCAATCCCAGACCCCGCCTATGTGGAATTTGCATGTTCTCCCCGTGCCTGCGTGGGTTTTCTCCGGCCACTCCGGTTTCCTCCCGCATCCCAAAAACACTCGAAATTGCCCGTAGGTGTGATTGCGAGTGCGGCTGTTTGTTTTTGTGTGCCCTGCAATTGGCTGGCAACTAGTTCAGGGTGTCTCCTGCCCGTTGACAGCTGGGATCGGCTCCAGCACTCCCCGCGACCCTCGTGAGGATAAGCAACGAAGAAAACAAATGGATGAAAACGTCATAGCAATACATTTTTTTTGTAATCATTTTTTAACCCTTTTTCAAAATATGTACTGTTCCATTATTAATCCATCCCAAGCACCATAATTAGTAAGAGTAACAGTGATAGTCGCATATTTTTTTTGTTTGAAAACTGCATATAAATTAATGGCACTATGAAAATGAGCGGCGATTATGATGGTAATAATTGAAACTTGTTACCTGACCACGCCGTACATGACGAGGACGTTTCCCAGCAGCCCCACCACGCAGATGAGCGAGTACAGGGCGGTGATGCACACGGCGATCACCACCCTGGCCGTGTCGCGACCCCCGGAGGCGCCGGCGCCGTCGGTCCGGTTGGCCCCGACGCCTCCCGGCGGTCCGGGCAGGAGCGATTCGGGGATGCTGGCGTTCGGGGGGCTCAGCGACGCGTACATGGCACTCGGAGGGAAAGTGGGGAACTCCATCACGAAGGGGGAAAAAAAAAAAAAAAAAAAAAAAAGATTTTTTTTAAAAAAGCAAATGAAATTTCTTTTTTTGTTGTTGTTGTTGTTTTGCTTGTTTTGACTGTACGTGAGCTGCGGACGACTGAGACTGGGAGTACAATTGTCACGGTGCCTTTTACGCTCTCTCTCTCTCTCCCTCCCCCTCTCTTTCTCCCCCCCTCCCTCGCTCTCATTTGCTCTCGCTTTCAGCTCCCTCCCTCACTAGTCTCACGATACCACTGATATTACTTACACTACGCTGTATATGAAATACGTCTTGTGAATTATAATCAAGCGTGAATATATTTCAAAATGACGGAAAGTCCGAGTAGCTCCTATCGTGCTGTGAGTATTTGCAGGACTTCACGTTTTCCACATTTTGTTGTGTGACACCTAAAATATTTTTTTTCCCCTCAAAATTTTTACACACAACATGATACATTTATTTATTCATTTTTTTTAAAATATCAAATAAATTGGATATTACGTGTACGAGGTGTTTTCAGATTTCTCTCAAACTGAGGTTTTCCCTCCAATGTGGACCCGATAATCAGTCAATCAATCAATCAATCAATCAGCGATACGACGCCATTTGTGGCCTTGTTCAGTGCGCGAGAAGAAGTCGACTTGTGGCGGGACAAGCGACGTCTGTCCCGCCATGACGACACGCAAGCGGCGTAGCACTCTTTGCTTTTCTTTTACTTGCTATTTGCTATTTATTTATTATTTGCTTTTCTAAGTATCGGAGCATAACCGACTAATAAACCTGGTAATATGTATGTATGTATGGTAATATGTGTGTGTGTGTGTGTGTGTGCGCTCCCCAGAGGAATATATTTTTTTTACTATTATCCCAAACACAACTTTTTGTACAGATGCTACTGTATATACCACCTTTTGTCAAATTAAATAAAATATCACAGAAAAATTTACTCATTTCTATAATTCTTTTCAAAAAGTGCGGCATGGCGAACAGAGAGCAGAGAAAACATATTTTGCTACGATTAATGCGGCTTTCCAGATGGTTGCTAAATCGCAAACATCTCACTTTCCGTGGTCTTTTTTTGTGAATCGTGAATATTTATTACATGCAAGCACTGCAGTAATTTATCATGTTAAACCGGTGGAACGGTGGATCAATAAACAACTTATCCATTTTACATCAGACAACTAAATACCGGCGGCTTGGTAAAGCGTTGGCCTCACAGTTCTGAGGTCCCGGGTTCAATCCCGGACTCGCCTGTGTGGTGTTTGCATGTTCTCTCCGGGCACTCCGGTTTCCTCCTACATCCCAAAAACATGCAACATCAATTGGGGACACTAAAATTGCCCCAAGGTGTGGTTGTGACTGCGGCTGTTTGTCTGTCTCCATCTGCCCTGCGATTGGCTGGGAACCAGTTCAAGGTATAACCCCGCCTCCTGCCCGTTGACAGCTGGGATAGGCTCCAACACGCCCCGTAACCCTTGTGAGGATAAGTGGCAAAGAAAATGGATGGATGGGTAGATATTCAAAAAGTTAAACTTTCATAGATGATATATTCAGGGGGTACGATTGAAACAATATCAAGTATTTATTTGTTTATCTTTAGATAATTTGGATTTCCAGATCATAAAACCCACAAATCAAGAATTCAGAAAATTTGAATATGGCAACGAAACTACGGTTTCCTTCTCAGTTTTTGGAAGGAAAAAAGAAAAACAATGAAGGTCACATGAAGTCAATCAAAATATGATGCTTTCAAAACATTATGTTAATCTTCCGTGCTGTGCTTGAATCCCTGCCTGCGTTTAGGCAATCAGCCTGGGAGTTCTGCGAGCCAAGATTTCCTCGATGCTTGCGTCAGTGCTTCTTTGTTTTCGGGTCTGGTGGCCCTCATTTTCCTCTCGACAATATACCCCCCATTGGTCCTCAACGGGGTTTCGATCCTGCGATGGCGGGGCCATCAAAGCAGGTTTCGGTGCCGCTGGCGGAAGCCCACGGTCGTCTCTTTTGCCGGCGCTTCTTCTCCTGCCCACGTTTTGTCCTTTCAGCCAGCCAACGTCGGCCTTCTGGCCACAATGTTGCTCTTCTGGCCAGTTGTCAAGTCTGTAGTCCTCGCCAATCTTGCGCCCAACTGAGACGATTTGAACCAAACTGAAGCAATTTAACGTCACCCGGGGAAACCTGCTCGGGTGCGCCGAGTTTCGAAGATGTTTCAAGTGAGATACCCACTTTAAAATGTTTATGGCCTGCAAAAATCGCCATGGTTTCTTCGAAGTATTCTCATTTTTTTTGAATTCCTGATTTTGTGGCTTGAATAAGATCAGCTGTAAAAGTGTTGGCCTCACAGTTCTGAGGTCGCAGGTTCAATCCCGGACTCGCTTGTGTGGAGTTTGCATGTTCTCCCCGTGCCTGCGTGGGCACTCGCGTTTCCTCCCACATCCCCAAAACATCCAACATTAATTGAACCCCCTAAATTGCCCCTAGGTGTGAATGCAAGTGCGGCTGTTTGTCTCGATGTGCCCTACGATTTGCCCGGCAACCGGTTCAGGGTGTGCCCCGCCTCCTGCCCCTTGACAGCTGGGATAGGCTAAAGCACTCCTGTGAGGATAAGCGGCTCAGAAAATGGATGGATGGGTGTCAAACTACACTAACCGACCCTGAATCTGCAATCTATGAAAGGTTAACTTTTGGATGGCTATTGTAATTTTTTTGTAATTTTCTCTCCTTAATTTCCTAAGTTTTGAATGAACCGGGGAAGAAGGAGAAATAGATTTTATCAAGTGGGAATATTGAAAAGAAATTGAAAATACAAATGTTCTGAACTGGAATATTCAAAACCATCCAACGTAGTTCACTAATGCTTGGTGCAGTTTCATCTTATTTGATTTGGTACTGTCTAGTGGACTCTTTTCAGTAGCACAAGTTTACGTTTTTACTTTTTGACAAGGTAACATGCCCCCTAACCCCGCCCCCCAAAAAGGGCTGAAGTAGGCTTCCCAGGCAGCATTATATTTAAAAAAAGAAGAAGAACAAGATGCATTTGAGCCAAGCTAAAAACAAATGGAGAGCCTTGGATCGGCCCATCGGGTAAATGCCTGACGGGGCCCGACTGCCCGTCCAGACCTGTTATTGCGTCTTTCCATCACGCACCACACGTATTGATTTATTTTCGCGAGATGGGCTTTTTTGTCGACGTTGTCTTTTGTAATGACACGATTGTGCTCGGAATTAAGTAGCTATTAGCTCACGCTGCCGGGTGCGGATCCTGGAGGCTTGCGCTGCACCGAGTGACAGTTTTATTGTCTATTGAGCAACCGACCGATGGTTTGCCGCTTAAAACCGTGAGATTTCTCTCCCCGTATAGTTCGTAATGGTCGGTCAAACCTCAGCACAGTAACACTCAACTGTGGTTCCGGTTCATGCTTGTTTGCACGCCCGTCATCAAACATTTTGCGAATCCGTTAGCATTAGTCCGCTAATCCCTCAATGATTTTTGCAGCTCAATTCCGCACTTCTCTATCAAGCCCCAAGCCGGGGGCTTGCCCGTGGCCGGCGTTAGTGCCGCCGTTAGCTTGCGCAGCAGCCACCCTTGGCAGTCACCCCCCCCCCCCATGTAATTACCTGACTAACCCACAAGAGTAATGAAATTAGCTGCCACTAGCAAGCCTGATGAAATATTTAACAAGGTTTTCAAAGCCAATAATAGAGCAACAGGCCTCGTGGTGGCTTGCGATTCGAAGCGTGTGAATGATTGTTGTTGTTGTTGTTTTTGTTTTTTTTTTCTCCTGCACTGTACCTGTGTATGCGAGTCATCGGCTTGGCATATAATACGCATAAAAAATAGACGCTTTTAACGGCCCACATTAGTCAATATTTAATTGACGCTGCAGCTGTTCAGACTTGTGAAACGTTTGATCAACTAATTCATCAGCAACATCGCGTTTCAAGATGACAGTAGTTGTGGTTTTCGATGAGCTGTAATAGTTTTCGGTATAATACAGTCGTTAATTTGAGTCGAAGGAAAGCGAATCCGCAAACGTGCTGTGCGTTGTGCATCTCCTGGCGGAGGAATTCACAGTGAGGCGACCGGCGGGCAGAAGAAAAATGGCAGCCTCCGGAACGGAGCGCACGGTTTTTCCGATCGATATTGTTGCAGCGAAAAATAGATCCTTTGTGTCGCCATAGAATTAAAGAACCAGAACGGGGCACAAATCGGGCTCGTTTTAGGAGCTTAACTCGTCCACCCATCGAGCTCGCTACACTCGACAAAACAATAAATGCAACGGTTTTCTTTTGTTCCCATTTTTTCGTTACCTGAATTAATATTTTCTTTGTACATGAAAAGCCCCGTTTTTCTCAAGTATTGTTCACAAATCTGTGGAAATCTTTACCAGGATGTCAGGATGCAGATTAGACTGCGCTTAGTTCCACCGACAATAAACGTCTCCTGTAAAATGTTTCGTTTTTATCACTCGGCACAACGCCGCCTCGCAACCGCCGACCGCGCGTAACCACGGCAGCCCCCCCCCCCCCCGGAACCTCCACATCCGCCGTTGTCACATCCGAGATCAGCTGCAACAACCGGTGCGCGGAACCAAAGATTTTTAGCCGACTCTGTCAGGAAGCTCATTTGCGTGTTCGTCATCCTCATCTCGGTCTGGACCTGGATGCAGTTCGGTGAGATGAGGTCATTTCCTCGGGCACAGATGAAGGAGGAGGGTCGGCGTGGGGTTCTTTATCCACGTAGACGCCATATTCGTCCATAATTTGCATAATCATGGCATATTCACATTGTAACGAATATTGACACACGCTGTGAAGGCATGTGTACCAATTTTTGGGGCGAACTGGATCAACCAACCTTCCGTTCTGCAGATGTTAATAATTACCAACGCTGTCACCGGTATTTAGGATTTGAATTTCCGTCGTATTTTGTACTTGTACTGTATCCGAGATCCTTGTTGCCTTGTTCATACGGCCGCTGCAATAATTGGCTCACCACCGACCCTCGTGTCCTCACACCTCTTGTCGTTCTTTCTCTTTCCATTTGTTTCTCTTTAGTCATCCCTGTTGCCAGATTTCCTTTACGGCCATTTGATGTCGCTAATTTAATGACAATAATGCCTCGGATCCGATTACTCTTGCCGGAAACAGACGAAAACGGTCGATTCGAGACGTAAAGGCAGCGGTCGGAGACTCGGAGGCAACAGTCCCCGGTGACGTCTGGCCTTTTTATTGACGAGGACGGGTCAGCGGGGTTATCGAACTGACGCGCCCCCCCCCCCCCCCACTTCACGTGTATCGTTGAATTGGGCCTGTTACGTCTCCAGCGTGCTCGACGCTACGCGATAGGGCCGATCGTTCAACCCACACGCTGACACGGGCCTGATCACAACACTCCATCTCAGCCACAATAGTCCAAATGGGACAGCTCACATGAAACGAGCTGCGCTGCACTTCGGAAATGAGCAACCTTTCATTTCCCTTCTTACTTGGCTTGTGGTTCTCAAATGAAGCACTGGAGAGGATCCCTGACCCGATCTCTGCGGTTCAAATCAGTTCATTCGTTTTCCCTTTTCGACAAACGTATTGCCCTTTTTTCAAAAGCTGAGAAAATGTACAGTACGCCGTGGATACGAAATACTGCTTTTAGTTGCTAGTTGCAATCTGCACTCTGACTCCCCTTGGGGAAAATCACTCTTGATGAGTCCAAACAGGCAATATGATTACACACATCGCTCACCGGCCCAAAGGAAAGCTTTTACGCTGCCTCGCTGAAAGGGAGGAAGTATACAAAGCAAACTGTTTAAAAAAATATGTTTTTTTTTTTCAAAACGTTAAAAACTGTTCCCATGTGTTTTATTAAAGGATCTGACTTGAACTCCAACTGCAACAGTGTAGTATAAATTTTGGAGTCACGGGTTTCTGTATATCCCCCTCGTCAAAGTGGCAACGGGCACCATTACGTTGACTCGAGCTCAGGCGCGGTCAAACATTTCTGCTTGATAAGCAGATATTTGAATTTTAAAACAGATAAAACGGTCATCCGGGAGGGGCTCGGTGTCGAGCCGCTGCTCCTCCGCATTGAGAGGAGCCAGATGAGGTGGCTGGGGCGTCTGATCCGGATCCCTCCCGGACGCCTCCCTGGTGAGGTTTTTTCAGGCATGTCCCACCGGAAGGGACCCCAGGGACTCCCAGGACACACTGGGGAGACTATGTCACTCGGCTGGCTTGGGAACGCCTCGGGATCCCTCCGGAAAAGCTGGAAGAAGTGGCTGGGGAAATGGAAGCCGAGGTATCCCTGCTGAAGCTATTTCCCCCGCGACCCGACCTGGAAAAGTGGTAGAAAATAGATGGATGGATGGATGGATGGATGAAACAGATAGCCGGGCCAGGTCAAAGGTCAGAAGACACATCACTGTGTAGCATGATGCTAGTACCTCAAACATTGGCTGCTAACTTTAGCCTGAGTGTTGGTCTCAAAAACCCAACTATTTATTCCCTAAATTACAGGCAAACTCCCCCCTACCCACCGCCACCCCAACTCCGTCCATGCTTGGCATCACTCTTTGGATGTAAAATAACAGTCGTTAAGGTGCGCTGAAGAGAGGTCTGTGCCCGCCAACATCAGTTTTTGCGAGGAAACACGTTTTGTAAAGATTCCTCAATGTTTGTTCGAAGCGAAATTAATTGAGTCTCTTTGGATGGCATCAAAGCACGGTGTGGTATGATGGTCGACGCTTTAGAAATGTTTTTTAAACCTTAACATAGCTAGCCTCTCATTTGTATTTGAAATCATATTTGCGGACACCGCTATATTTTGGTGCCGCCGGTGATCAATTATGACGCGTAACAGTTATTATTTTGGGTAAATAATTGATGTCTTCTTTGTTTGAAAATAGAGGTATAATTTGTTTAGAAAAGATTAATTCACATTGTTAATATTGATAAGTCATAATGTATCACATTTAAGAATATTAATCCGTTCTAATGTTGTCTGCAACGGTTAATTGAGAACTCACGAAGGCAACAAATTAATTCACGGAAATCCGAGCCAGTTGGAAGTCAACCGGCATCACGAAGCGTTTTTATCCGGCGAGACGTTGCCGCCCTTAATTGATCTTGAATAATGCAAAAGCGTGCACTCCCTGGGCTCTAATGCTCGTCATATTTCATTTGCGAGTTTCTGCCTTTACCTTTGCGAGATGCTAGCAACGGCTTGCGCCTGACACCAGCTTTTAAATGGTCTTTTTTTTTTTTTTTTTTTTCAAGCTTCATACAAAGATTGGAAAAGGTCAAAGAAAAGAATAGCATAGCTTGACGTGTCTTAAATTCGACCCTGCAAAAAAAGAGCTTTTTCTTATCCTTTGTGTATTTTTTTTTTCACTGTTTCTCAGGCGAGAAAACGATTTTGTTTAACCGTTTTAGGTTTGATGCGTGTCATCATTCTTTAACGCGTAGACGAGGTATTATTTTCTACTTTGTACAATAGACCTTGACTTTGACCGTCACGTGGCGTTTAACCTGAATGATATATTGTGTCCTGATTGGCTTGTGAGCGTGAGCCTTTACGAATTCTCCCTTGGCGAAGAGTAACGTTACAAAAAAAAGGGGGCCCGGCTAACATTGCAATGTCGTGCCAATGTTCAAGTTGATTTCCACAGAGGACCCGCTTGGGTTATGCCAGATGAACGGATTATCGGACACGAATGGCGTCATGCAGAGCCCATATGGGTAGATTGTCACCCATATGCAGTCTCTGGATGGGTTTTTTTGGGGGGGGGTTGCACGTTGTGCTTGGACTGCACTGAAGCATCTGAAATCCACTTTTACATGCGAGCCGGTAAAACAGATCAAAAGTGCATCACTGTGACAGCAAAAAATATATACAGTGAAGAAAATAAGTATTGGAACAGCCTTCTATATTGCAAGTTCTCCGATTTGGAAAATCATGGAGGGGTCTGAAAATGTCATCGTAGGTGCATGTCCACTGTGAGAGAGATCATCTAAAAAGAAAAATCCAGAAATCACAATGTATGTTTTTTTTTTAAATGATTTATTTGTGTGATACAGCTGCAAATAAGTATTCGTACACATCAGGCAGGTTTCTGGGCTGTCCCTGAGAAACACGGAGTTTCAGCTCCCTTCAAAGATCTTCTATTGGGTTTAGGTCTGGAGACTGGCTAGGCCACGCCAGAACCTTGATATCCTTCTTACGGAGCCACTCCTTGGTTTTCCTGGCTGTGTCCTTCGGGTCAATGTCACGTTGAAAGACCCAGCCACGACCCATGACTGAGGGAAAGAGGTTGTTCCTCAAAATCTGTCACAATACATGGCCCCAGTTATGCTCTCCTGAATACAGTGCAGTCATCCCGTCCCATGTGCAGAAAAACACCCCCAAAGCATGATGCATGCTTCACAGTAGGGACGGTGTTCTTGGTCTTCCTCCAAACGTGGTTTGTGTTCCATTCCATCCAAGTTCCATTTTGGTCTCATCTGACCACCAAACTTCCTCCCATGGCTCCTCTGGTTTAAGCAGGGGAACCTTCCATGCCGTGGATGATTTCAAACCGTCACGTCTGAGTGTATTACCAAGAGTCACCTTGGAAACGGTGGTCCCAGCTCTTTTCAGGTCATTGATCAAGTCCTGTCGTATAGTCCTGGGCTGATTCCTCACCTTTCTAAGGATCATTGAGACCCCACGAGGTGATACCTTGCATTGAGCTCCACTTCCATTCTTCCATTTTCTAATGATTGCTCCAACAGTGGACTCTATCTAGCTGATAGACAGGTGTTCAAATACTTCTCTGAAGCTGTATCACAAATAAATCGTTAAAAAAAAAAAAAATCATACATTCTGCTTTCTGGATTTTTCCTTTTAGAAGATCTCTCTCACAGTGGACGTGCACCTTCGATGAAAATTTCAGACCCCTCCATGATTTCTAAATGGGAGGACTTGCAATATTGCAGGGTGTTCAAATACTTATTTTCCCCACTGTATTGGCAATTTGGGAGTGTATGAAGCCCCGATGACTACTAACTGGGCATCATTTATTCATGTTCCTCATGAATGCAAGACGCGTCATTATGCCTGATCAATATTTTCTGAAATGGGGGGGGGGACAAAGTCATCAGATGCAGACAAAAAATAACAGTCTCCCTTTTGGCTTCCCTGCAGAGAATGTGCAGCGTCCATTTTGAGAGTCGGGATCGTGCGTGTGGGCGGGTGGACGCGCGTGGGAGTGGGCGGTGTCAACAAGCCACAGCCATTAATTGCATTTGCGGTGTCAGGAGCTCGGCGAGATAAACACCAGCAGACACTTTCAAACACTCTTGTTCACTTTTCCCCTTTTTTTATGGGTGGGGGGGTGAGCTTTTTTTTTTTTTCTTCCTTGCAGAACACAAAATATGGTTGGATCTAAAAATCACGGACTCCTGGTGTGTCGTGTGATTGTGGTACAAAAGAAAGTGAAGCATGCTGCGCCTTACACAAGAACCAGCAAGAACATGAAAGATGGGCAACTCTGTGTCGGTGTTTTTTTTTTTTCATATTTCCATCATCACCGCACTACACATCAGCATGTACACATTTGCATGGTGTTTTGAACGAATGTCAGTCACACCTGCGGTGGCAATGATAAAAATGTTTTTTTGCGGCGGCACGGTGACTCAGCTGGTAAAGTGTTGGCCTCACAGTTCTGAGGACCCGGATTCGATCCCGGCCCCGCCTGTGTGGAGTTTGCATGTTCTCCCCCCGTCCCTGCGTGGCTTTTCTCCCGGCACTCCGGTTTCCTCCCGCATCCCAAAAACATGCAACGTTAATTGGACGCTGTAAATTGTCCCAAGGTGTGATTGTGAGTGTGGCGACCAGTTCCCGCTGACATCTGGTATAGGCTCCAGCACTCCCTGCGACCCTCGTGAGGATAAGCGGTAAAGAAAATGAGCTGCACTGCGTCATACTGAGTGGTTTTAAGACGACTGAAGTCTTTCACAGGCTCAACAAAGTGAACAAAAGCGCAGAAACGGATCTCAGCCACCGAGTTTTCGTCATCAGCGTTTAATGAGTGTGCCGAGCCGTTGATCAATAGTGATCAGTGCGCTGACAACTCAGCAGCACTGGCCAATCACTCAGAGGGAATTAGAACCTTGTAATTTGTGTGATGGTGCTGCAGAACCTGGCTTCCCTTATTTTTTTGGTTTCCATAAAGTCACTTTCGGAGGAAAAGTCCAGACTTCCCTCTCCAAAGTCACCTCCTCCAACTCTTCCGAGGGGATCCCAAAGCGTTCCCCGGCCAGCCGAGAGACGTACTCTCTCCAGCTTTTCCTGGGGGGTCCCCGGGGTCTCCTCCCAATGAGACATGCCCGGAACATTTCAGCAGGGAGGCATCCGAATCAGAACCCCCAGCCACCTCATCTGGGCCCTCTCAATGTGGAGGAGCAGCAGCTCTACTGTGAGCCCCTTCCGGACGACCAAGCTGGACACCTTGCCGAGGAATCACATTTCGCCCACTTGTATCTGGGATCTTGTTCTTTCAGCCATGACCCAAAGCCTGTGAGGGTAGGAACATGGGACCGGCAAATAGAGAGCTTCACCGGACCGATACAAAGCCTGCATTAACACAGACCCTGCACCAATCCGCCTGTTGATCTCCGTTTCCATCCCCCCCCCCTCCCCCCTCTCGTGGACAAGACCCCCAAATATTTCAACACTTCCACTTCTGGAAGAACTGATCCCCGACCTAGAGAACCTACTCCACCCTTTTCCAACTGAGGACCATGGTCTCAGATTTGGAGGTGCTGATTCTCATCTGTGAACCCCTCCAGTGGGAGTTTGAGATCCCGGCTTGATGAAGCCAACAGAACCACATCGTTGGGACACACAAACCCCTCCACCACGATAAGGTGACGGCTCGAGGAGAGTGACGGTGAAATAGTTTTTGCAAAAAAAAAAAAAAAATTGTCACACGCGTAGTTCATCACCCAAGCAACATGGCAGCACCTCTGATTGTAAAGTCACTGATGCCTGCCAAAGAAAAATAAATAAAACACGCCGCAGTGCCCATAAGTTTGAAACGGACGACGTCCCGCAGGCGTCAATGCTGTGACTGACAGATTTTTATTTAGCGTAGCGACCAAATGGCAGACTCACGGCATCGCTCTCAAGATGTTGTTTTCATCTCACGAGCCAGTTATTTTTTTTTTTTGTCGTTTTTTTTTTTGTTTTGTTTTTTTTCTTTCTCAGCAGTGTTCGGCATTAACGGGCACAGGTTCAGCACCCTCAACTGGCAATTAGTCACGCTAGCGTGATTTGTCTGGGGCCCGGCACTTGATTAGCTTCTGTGATTTTACGCCCCGCTGCAGGAAGCTTGCATAAAGTGTCACAAGAGATGCCGTTAAGACGTTAAAAAAAACAAATAATGAAATACGTGCAAAGATCAAAGTCAGTCACTGATTATGATTTTTTTTTTTTTTAATGCTATTTGTTAGTCATGGCTTGTAGTTGAGGTGCTCCAGGCAAGGTGAGCACGAAAAGAAGTTTCTCACGGTTTCTCTTTCACGTCCACGTCTGCCGTATATAAAAAAAAAAATGTGGTGAGAGTCGCATTAGGACCCACTCGAGAAAATTCCAACTCCAACTGAATCACTTGTCGTCCATTTTGTCATTGCAGAAATGGTAGCATCACTCAATCTGACTTTAAATACTCCTCGAGGTCATTCCGAATGCACTCTAGGTGGGGAAAGTAATATTAAACCATTAATTGTGTTAACTGTGATTAATTTTTTACACTTGTACGTTCCTACCCTCACCTATGGGCACGAGCTGTGGGTCGTGACCGAAAGAACAAGATCCCGGATACAAGTGGCCGGAATGAGTTTCCTCCGCAGATAGGTTGAGAAGCTCGGTCATCAGGGAGGGGCTCATTGTCGAGCCGCTACTCCTCCCCATTGAGAAGAGCCAGGTGAGGTGGTTGGGGGATCTGATCCGGATGAATCCTGGACGCCTTCCTGAGGAGGTGTTCCGGGCATGTCCCGCCGGAAAGAGACCCCGAGGACAATCCAGGACACGCTGGAGAAATGATGTCACTTGGCTGGCTTGGAAACACCTCGGTCATGCGGGAGGGGCTCAGTGTCGAGCCGCTGTTCCTCCGCATTGTGAGGAGCCAGATGAGGTGGTTGGGGCATCTGATTCCGATGTCTCCGGGACGCCTCCCTGGTGAGGTGTTCCGGGCTTGTCCCACCGAAAAGAGACCCCGAGGATGATTCAGGACACGCTGGAGAAATGATGTCACTTGGCTGGCTTGGGAACACCTCGGTCATCAGGGAGGGGCTCAGTGTCGAGCCGCTGTTCCTCCGCATGGAGAGGAGCCAGATGAGGTGACTGGGGCATCTGATTTGGATGTCTCCCGGACGCCTCCCTGGTGAGGTGTTCTGGGCTTGTCCCACCGAAAAGAGACCCCGAGGATGATTCAGGACACGCTGGAGAAATGATGTCACTTGGCTGGCTTGGGAACACCTCGGTCATCAGGGAGGGGCTCAGTGTCGAGCCGCTGTTCCTCCGCATGGAGAGGAGCCAGATGAGGTGACTGGGGCATCTGATTTGGATGTCTCCCGGACGCCTCCCTGGTGAGGTGTTCCGGGCATATCCCACCGGAAAGAGACCCCGAGGATGACCCAGGACACGCTGGAGAGACTGTCTCTCGGCTCCGGAAGAGCTGGAAGAAGTGGCTGGAGAAAGGGAAGTCTGGGTATCTCTGCTGAAGCTACTTCCCCCATGACCTGACCCTGAAAAGCGATGGATGGATGGATGGTTCATAAAGGTTTGAGCATTGAACAAAGAATTTCACTTATTTCTTCTGAAAGAAAATACACATCCGTGTAATTAATGGTTGGGACTTTAGTGGGGTTGAGAGAGGAAAAGAACAAAAGATTGACTTTTTGACATCCTCACGTTTACTATGCACACGATGTCGGAGGCCGTTCCCCGCAATGCCATAAAAACTAATGTAATTGTGAAAATGACTTTGATAGTGGAAAGCCCCCCACGCCGGTGCGAGTGGCATTCACAATGAATTTTGTATTTTTATTTTTTAAACTTGTTCAGGACTATAAGATAAATGCACGCAGGTCTGTGGGCTCCAGTGGATCAATATAACGATCCAATGGAGGTGCTGAGAGGGTGAAAAAGAAAGATGGATCAGGCAAGTGAAGAAAGTGTATCGACCAGGAGCAGGATGGGTGAAGCCTTGTAGAACGGAAAAAAAGAACCAGACGCCACGGTGAGATGAAGCAAAAGATGAGTGCCTTGGAGAGGTTTCAGAACAACTTCAATTCAAACAGAGGATGAGGACACGAGTTAGAGGAGCGGCGAAATCAAGGGATGAGGAAAATGGGGTTGTCTTGGAAACAGAATTCCGACATCAAGGGCGGAGCAAATCCTTTCTGGAACTGTGCTCTGCATCCTCGAGGAGGTCTTTGGCACTCTCTGGTACGTCGTATTGTATATCAGATAGTATATCTACCCATCCATCCATTTTGGGAGATGCTTATCCTCACAAGGGTTGCGGGAGTGCTGGGGACTATTCCAGCTATCTTCGAGCAGGAGGCGGGTTACACCCTGAACCAGTTGCCAGCCAATCGCAGGGCACGTAGAGGCAACCATCCCTTCACAATCCCATTCGCACCAAGGGTCAATTTAGGGTTTCCAATTAATGCATGTTTTTGGGATGTGGGAGGAAATCGGAGGGCCCGGAGAAAACCCACGCAGGCACGGGCAGAACACGCAAACTCCACACAGGCGGTGCCGGGTTTTGAACCCTGGTCCTCACGACGCTGAGTCAGATACTTTAACCTTCATTGTGCCGTCTGTGCTGAAACCAATCTGATATAAACCATCCATCCATCCATATTCTACTGCTTCTCCGGGTCGGGTCGCGGGGGAAGTAGCTTCAGCAGGGATACCCAGACTTCCCTTTCCCCAGCCACTTCTTCCAGCTCTTCTGGAGGGATCCCGAGTTGTTCCCAGGCCAGCCGAGAGACAAGGTCTCTCCAGTGTGTCCTGAGTCGTCCCCGGGGTCTCTTACCGGTGGGACATGCTCAGAACACCTCACCAGGGAGGCGTCCGGGAGGCATCCGGATCAGATGCCCCAGCCACCTCATCTGGTTCCTCTCAATGCGGAGGAGCAGCGGCTCGACACTGAGCCCCTCCCTGATGACCGAGCCTCTCACCCTATCTCTCAGGGAGAGCCCGGACACCCTGCGGAGGAAACTCATTTCGGCCGCTTGCATCCGGGATCTTGTTCTTCTAAGTATTGAAGGTTTGCATAATGGGGGGGTTTAAGAAGTGGATTGAGTCAGACGAGTGACTGCCGGTCCTCATTAAAGTTCCTGGAGAGTTATCCGAAGCCGGATCAATTCCCATATGTCAAAAAAAGAAACGAGAGCCACCACTTACTGCCGTGAAGACGTGGAGAGGCGACAGAAAAAGAAAGATTCGTTCAAATGGAGAAGGACGAGGAGGCTGTGGAAGTTGGAATTGAATCTATGTATTTACTATTCCCTGGAAAACGGCGTGGAAAAATAATCCAGTGACCTTTCAAACTTTTGGAAGGCCTGGCACCTCGGCCGCTGAACAATAATTGAGAGTTAAGCAGGTGACGTCCTCGAGGTCGCACATCCCTTGGTTCAATGTCTGTCGAGTAAAGAGGAAATGCCTTGGCAGAAATTGCCTGCGTATATTTTGTTTTTTCAGAGTTAAGTGCTTTGACGCAGTGGCGATGAAGTGTGAAGAGCAGACCCGGTCACGTGACTTTCAGTTCAAGGATTATGTCGCTCCGTAAAGTTAGAAGATGGGAGTGACACGTAACGAGAGATGACTCGGGAGACGTGTATTTCAGATATAAAGTATATCTTCTGGCGTCTTTTCCACGGCAGAAACGTTTTATACCAGAACCTACTCTGTTCAAGTCGGACTTCATATGAGGAACGCGTGAAGCGCTGCAAAATCATTGAAGTAACATTCTCATCACGTTCAACAATGCTGCCACACCTCATTCGCTACGTTTACACCCGCCTGCCGCCATTTCGACTCACTGACAGACCGACCCTCTTGCCTATGAAAGAACTGGGTGACATATTGTCAACTGTACGTGTGTAGTCAGCTTGCACGGTCTGCTGCGATGTTAGTGTACTGTCATATACAGTGAAACGGCTGTAATATTACAAAATGACCAGCGGAGGGACCTGTTTGGACATGCTCATAACATTGGCACCCAGGTTACAGTAAATTGTAAATTCAATAAACACAGAGCAGGCCAGAGTGTTGTATACTTACTTCTTTGTATGACAATGTGCACTTGCCGCATTTCCCCTTTCGCTCTTCGGAATGAAACAATTGCAGGCAGGCTCGAGGTGCATTCAGGGACTCTGTGTAAATGGGACTTTCTTCATTGTTTTGTGATACAATACGTAATTGTTAAAATGCATTTGTATAAAAATTATTTGTATTAAAATGCTTCCGTTAAAACACTGTATGGTCACAGCGTGAGAATATGGATTTTTTTTGAGGGGGGCGGGGGTAGTTGTATTTTAAGAGTAGATGAGGTCAAATATTTCGTCTATCGGCAGCGAGAGCTGCTGGGAATGCGAAGTAATCAGTCCTTTCACCATCGTCATACTCTATTGCAGGTTTTTGTTTGCATATTGAAGACTACACATCTGTTTTCTTTTTAATTCCTTATTTTGGGGAAAAAAAAAACAAGCATTCAAGCAACAGTCTTTATCCTCAAAATTTGAGGGTGAGTGTTGCAGGTGGCTGCTAGTGTGGATTGACTGGGCGGTGACCATCAGACCAAAAATATGATAGGAATGTGAGTAAATAAAATAATGCGAGAGATGACGAAGATATTACATGCAGGAAAAACAAGTACTCAACTTGAGATAAACTTCAGAAAATAACAAGCTAACAAAGCATCATGTGAGCTAAATTAGAATTGGAGAACGTAACAAAAATTGTCAGTCAAAATTCAGCATAATAATAAGCATTATTATCTTTGTCAAGGCGGAATTAAAATTCTTGGGAAGTTGTTTATTTTATGTTATTTGTCGTATTGATTTGGCATGCAGCTGTTTTTTTGAAAAAATGAATTATTTTCACTCTTTAGAGCAAACAAAGTCGATACCTGCCTGTGAATAAACGCATCATAAATCATATATAGGTGAAATGCAAACAACAGAAAGCTATCAAACGACCATTTTCTATTTCACGCCCAGAACACCCGCATTAAGGCCAAGGACAATTCAAGCTTTGCCTGCGTGTTCAAATTCTGCGAGTGCAAAGTCAAACATTCATGAGATTGACATGGCAACAGCGCCAGGGCGGCCCGCAAAACGGGAGTGACTGAACCCCGCGGCGACCTCGTCTTGCTCGCTGCCGCTGGTTATTTGCCAACATGTCACGAGACTCTCAATATCCTCGGAGTCTACCGAAGCTTCATTGGATCGATACGAGCGGCGCGCTCAGCCCGCTAACAAGACAGTGACGTGGCTGTCGGCTCCTGAAAAGTGGCGACTTCAACGCACCGCGGGCAGTCGTCTCAAGCGCTGCTGTGGTCATTGTTGTAACCTCTGACCTGTGGGCTTTTGGTCATCCATGAGCCCGAAACCAGCAGGAACAGGACAGGAACAGGAACAGCAGGTGCTGTACTGTTGTTGATAAAATGCTGGTCGATTGTCTGATTGACAACTGAAATGTACAGTAGTCAACACCATTTGCTCAACATCGGAAGGACAGAAATCCCCTTTTTAGCAACCTCTTAGCATGTAACATTTTATAACAGTTATAAACCCAACCAGACACAAAAATGGAAACGAAGCTACAATAACTACCGATAGTTGAATTATTTTTTTCTCTCTTCTATGTTTTAAAACCCCTCAAAATTGATATCAGCACAGTCTTACGCTCATGCAGGAAGTGCAAACATATAGCGTAATTTCCGGCCTAGAAGCCGCGACTTTTTTTCCACACGCTTTCAACCCTGCGGTTTATGCGGTGATGCGGTCAATTTCTGCATTTTTTTTCTAATGGCCACAAGGGAGCACTCGAGCGGAAAAGATAAGAGTGAGACAGGTGGAATATATTTGCCGAGGAAGTGACTTTTACCGGTCCGGCCCTGTTAGCGCTGCGCTAGTGTGTTACTGCCGTCTCTCAGTGATTTGTACCGGTATGTTTTTTTTTTTTTTTTTTTTTTAACCAGCCCTGTTGGTGCGGCGCTAGCATTAGCATTAGCACAGCGTTAGCGTTACCATCTTTCTTTGTAAATATCTCGTTTTTCACTGTGGGCACTTGCGGCTTTTATCTAGCTGCAGCCTATGTATGTACCAATTGGTATTTCCTTTACAAATGTATAACCAGGTGCGCTCCTTAGGCCGGGAATTACGGTATCTATGCTGGTGTGCCCTTACTTGTGACGTATAAACTCAAGCAGAATAATTATGTTAGATATAAGCCATCAAGTGCACTCATTGATAACAACAATAATACAAACTTTGACACTAAGAGAGCATTTTTATTATTATTATTGTTGTACATTGATTAGCCATTTATTAGGAAATGCGTCAGGCCTCTATTGATTATGCGTGCAACATCTTTCTGCGGCCATGACCAAGGCGGCCTCTCAAGGCTGTAAAAAAGGCTCTCTGAATAATTTCTATTGGGGAAAAACACCCTCAGGGGATTACGGTGCATTTCCATGGCAATGGCAAAAGGCCTCGTTATGCGCAATAAAGGGGAAGATGAGGACTATTTGAAACGAGCGTGACATTTTGAGCACCATTCAGCAGCACTTACCTGTAACATCGTCGCGTGAAGTGCGCCTTTGTTTGTTCCAATAGCATTGGAGAATTTTCTGTAGTTTCCTGATTCCGATTTTTAAAGGAGAAATGCGATGGTACAAAAGTGGTCACAATTGGGCTCAGCAGGAGAAATTGTAGCAACTCCGCTGCGGACCGCCCAGTCACCGAAACCACAAGAAGCAAAAAACGGGCCTCGGGCTTTCGAGAGCCCCTTTGGCACTGCCACCCCAGATGGCTCTTCTCCGAACTCAGATGGACGAGGCTCTAGCTCACCCTAGAGGACAAGTCCGTTTTTTTTTTTTTTCGCAATCGTGTCCTCTGCCACCTGCCGTGCTTTTCACATAAATCTGTTGGATCTTCTCGTTCAAGTCGCCGTCGTCCGCGGGGTCAACCAAAGCTCAATGTGGAATGTCTCGGGAATGGTCAGACAGAAGGAAATTCCTGCCATTTTGGGATCAAATGCAGTAACTGTGGTGATTTATTTCTAAAAGGAGTCTCACGGTTGATCTTTGAACGGTCTTGCAGTTCCGTCAAACTTATTTCACCGAGAAACAATCATCCATCCATCCACTTCCTTTGCCGCTTATCCTCACGAGGGTCGCGGGGAGTACTGGAGCGTGTCCGAGCTCTCAACGGGCAGGAGGCAGAGTACACCCTGAACTGGTTGCCAGCCAATCGCAGGGCACATAGACAAACAGTCCCACTCACAATGACACCTAGGGACAATTTAGTGTCTCCAGTTAACGTCGCATGTTTTTGGGATGTGGGAGGAAACCGGAGTGCCCCGTAGGCAATGGGAGAACATGCAAACTCTAGACAGGCGGGTCCTCAGAACTGTGAGGCCGACGCTTTCCCAGCTGAGCCACCACCGTCCCAGAGCAAGAATCAACCATGAAGATTATATCTGCTGATATTTGAGTCCAGCTTCCCCCAAAATCCGAACAAGAAATACTTCAAATCAATTCAATTCGAAGGTTAGGATCTGCTGCTCATCGTGCAGCGACCTTCTAGGATTGCACGTGAAGGACGTGAATGGAGGCTCAGAATCAGGCTAACTCCCGCCGAGCGCTAGCTGCTCCTCCGCTAGCATGGCGCAGGGTTGTTTGACCAGAGCGCGCACAAAACCAATGCAGGTTGATGCCAATGGGTGACTTTTCCCAAGAGGGAATCTATCGAGACTTATGTTTGGGCAGAGATTTTATCTATTTTTTTTTGTAGTTCATGAGTTTGAGGTGGTGGCACGGCAGATCAGCTGGGTAAAGCCTTGGCCTCACAGTTCTGACATCCTGGCTTCAATCCCGGACGCGCCTGTGTGGAGTTTGCATGTTCTCCCCGTGCCTGGGTGGGTTTTCCTCGGGCACTCCGGTTTCCTCCCGCATCCCAAAAACACGCAACATGAATTGGACACTCTAAATTGCCCCGAGGTGTGATTGTGGGTGTGGCTGTTTGTCTCCATGTGCCATGCGATTGGCTGGCGACCAGTTCAGGGAGTACCCCGCCTCCTGCCCGTTGACAGCCGAGATTGGTCCAACCACTCTCGTGACCCTTGCGAGGATAAGCGGCTAAGAAAATGGATGGATGAGTTTGAGGTCTCGAGTTCTCTCTTTGGCCACTGGAGAATTGAAAGCATCTTTCCCAATCAGACAATTCTCCAAAATTATCTGTTGACATTTGCCCATTTAAGACCAAATACTTATCTGAAGTTGCAGAACTTCCATTCAATTTGCACTTCACTCAAAACGTTTCAACCACTCTGCTTCCGGCTTTCATAAGATTCTCTCCAATTTTGTTCTGGAGTCTTGGCGTCCAATTTTAGCAGACTATCATGTCATAGAAGAAGATTTCTGTCTTGAAGATTTTGGAGAGGATGAGAAATTTTCAGCGGTGATAAGATTTCAGAGGCTCAAGACATAAATGCAGCACAGACTCTGAATGGGGAAAGTTTCACAGGAAGAAGATGTGCCTGCATGCAAGTGTAGTCGGAGCCAAATTGTTTTCCAGCTCCCCCTTTTCTTATCGTTTGGATCCTCCCAGAGGAGACGGGATTACAACACAACAATTTGTTGCATCTCTCATAAGTTTCTGTTTTTGCTGTTCTTGTTGTTGTTGTTTTCACATATACTGCATTTTCGGAATCCGCAACAGAATTACAAACTGGCTCGGTAGTCAGCCTGTTAGCTAGAAAGGAGGGAACTGGTCCAAGGCAGCGACAGGCGCAAAACCGACCAAGGTTTGGTCACGGTATGGTAAGGGATCCTGGTTAAAGTCAGCCATTTTAAATTGACGAGAAAAACGTTCCTGGAGGAAGAAGTGGGAGCCAAAACGCGCCGGGCATACTCTCCGGTTCAACAGATTTTTCACTTATCGGACAATTCTGAATAGTAAAAGGAGTAACGATTTAATTCCGAAATCAGAATTTATGCGTTTCTGTCGAGAAATAGTCCGAGGACGACACCGGACTCCTTCTTTCCACCATTTTAGTTGTTTGTTAGCCTGTTTTATTGAGATCGGTGTCTACAATGTACTGCGATTTACGCAGTTTCCTGAAGTACCATTTTGAGGTACAAAAACGCATCTTTGTTGGTTTTACGGCTCAGACTGATACTTATTGTGCATGTTCGACACCACGAACAGATAGTAGATAATAGCTGGTCCATATTCCTGCAGTTGACTGAGGTGAAGAAAAATGTCTCCTTGCCTCAGAGGTTTCTAAAACTGTCCTGACATTTGCAGGATAATATGATGAAGCCCAGAACCTCCCAGTCAGACTGGAACACATCATGAGCTGTCAGGACTGTAATATTATGATGATGTTGAGGGCTGTTTGGTGACAGCTGCAGCACTTAACCGGTGTTGAGTTGACTGCCGTCTTGCTTTATCTGAGATAATGAGCAACAACAACAACAACAAAAAATCTTGAAAATATGATGTACACCTGACCCAACCTTTCATTTTTTTTCCCCCTGATTCAAGCGCACATGTTTAGGGTCATTTCACCGAAACGCGAATAAATCCGCCAGCGTGCTTGAGCTCCACGTGTAGAGAAGAGAAGAGTGCGAAGCAACATCAGGAGAGCAGCGAGGTTGGAAACGAGTAAACACTGGCCAGAGATGGAGGCTGCGCTATGGCAACAAGCTTTTAGGAAGATAAACAGAGCCGTGATCAAAGCGGGAAGGAGGATCACCTCGCTCGAAAATCCTTTTTGTGTTTGGTTTCTATTCCATACAGTCAAATGTATTATCAATCATTTTTTTTTTAATCAATATTTGAAGGATTCTTAGTGCACGGTGGGTGAGCTGGTAAAGCGTTGACCTCACAGTTCTGAGGTCCCGGGTTCAATCCCGGACCCGCCTGTGTGGAGTTTGCATGTTCTCCCCGTGGCTGCGTGGGTTTCCTCCGGGCACTGCAGTTTTCTCTCAAATCCCAAAAACATTGGACACCCTAAATTGCCCCTAGGTGTGATTGTGAGTGCGGCTGTTTGTCTGTACGTGTCCTCTGATTGGCTGGCAACCAGTTCAGGGTGTACCCCTCCTCCTGGCCGTTGACAGCTGGGATACCCTGCGGCACTGCTCGCGACCCTCGTGAGGATAAGCGGCAAAGAAAATGGATGGATGGATTAATTGGACACTCTAAATTGCCCCTAGGTGTGATTGTGAGTGCGGCTGTTTGTCTCGATGTGCCCTGCGATTGGCTGGCGACCAGTTCAGGGTGTACACCAGCCTCCTGCCCGTTGACAGCTGGGATAGGCTCCAGCACTCCCCGCAACCCTTGTGAGGATAAGCGGCTAAGAAAATGGATGGATGGACATGAAAGGAAAGGTCATGTGTAGACGTTGATGGTGTAAGGCTGTGGACATTTCCCAGAACTACCGTTGTTAAAGACGATTAAAGGTTAGCATCAGCGTCATTTTGCCTTTGCCGGGAGACACAGTGGGGCCTGCTTTTTTTTTTTTTTTTTGGGTGGTGGGGGACACACACACACACACACACACACTCTGGGACCATTTAGAGAGCGCAGACATCTAACAAGGCTGGTTGGTGAAAAGCAAATGTACTGTATACCTGGCTTCTCTCAAGGAGCTACACTGAGAGCAGTCATTTAGCTTCTTCGGGTAAAACGTGACCAACATGCACGTTAAGTTCGTAGAAGACTTGGGGAGGGGGTCCATTCTTGTGGACGGTCAACATCTTTATTCAGAGAAGTTCTCGGATTCTCGGAAGGAGGCGCAGACACATGTAAATCTGTGACTCCGAGAGACCTCATTTTCTGTGCGGCGGGAAATCATCCACTTTTATTTCCTTGGCCTATAAACATTTTTGATTCATCTTCTGCATGTGTTTCTGTGGTTCCTGAAATGATATTAACTTTTGGAGCTTTCAACATGCCCAGATGAAGTCAATGTGTGAGTCAACTGAGAGCAGATCATTGTTACAGTGAAGGAAAAAAGTATTTGAACATCCTGCTATATTGCAAGTTCTCCCACTTAGAAATCATCGAGGGGTCTGAAATTTTCATTATAAATAAGTATTTGAACACATGAGAAAAACAATGTTAATATTTGGTACAGTAGCCTTTGTTTGCAACAACAGAGGTCAAACGTTTCCTGTACTTGTTCACCAGGTTTGCACACACTGCAGGAGGGATTTTGGCCCACTCCTCCACACAGATCTTCTCTAGATCGGACAGGTTTCTGGGCTGTCGCTGGGAAACACGGAGTTTCATCTCCCTCTGAAGATTTTCTCCTGGGTTTAGGTCTGGAGACTGGCTAGGCCAGGCCAGAACCTTGATGTGCTTCTCACGGAGCCACTCCTTGGTTTTCCTGGCTGCGTGGTTCGGGTCATTGTCTTGTTGAAAGACCCAGCCATGAACCATCTTCAATGTGTTCAAATACTTATTTTCTTCACTGTATCTTATTGCACTGTAAATATCTTTTGGGACATTGTTGTTTGGTGGTGTGCTATAAGATTTTTATTCATGTAAAATATGTGCCTTGGCTCCATAAACGTTGTGGGAGTCCTTTAAACTTCTCAAGTCTGAGAATATAAATAGCCTCGTTTAGCACAGATCGGACGAGTTAAATCACGAAGGCCGCAAACGTATCAGCGATGCGAGGCTGCTTAGAAAGACTGCCAAAGATGATAAATAAAAGATTATGCCACGTCGTAAAGACACTTTATAGTATCCAACGTCGACCAGGAGTTGATTAACTCGGGACGAGCAAAAACATGTGGGTGGTTTTACAGCACCACGGGCCAGAACTGTACTTTGTGTATGACACAAAGCATGCGGAGGAATGCTCGCTGGAATGGTGGGAACAAATCCCGACTTGATGGGAAAGCAGCAGGAAGCTGGCTCCGCTGAGCGTGTTCGCTCGACTATCAGAGAAAGAGAAGAAAATCCAGCGAATCCCCGAGCTCTCCAAATGACGGTAAAGGACGAGGAACCTGGCGCGGATGTTTGCAATTTGCTTTCCGGATAAACTTAAATAGTTGCAAAGGGACGCGGAGATGGCCGTGATTGCGGTAAAATGAGGGGGAGCGTTCTGGAGTTAATCCGCAAGGGGTGGAACGTGTAAATACTTGAAAAGGAAAAGACTGTCGAAGGTAAAAGGATTTACAGGATACTAAAATTCTATCAATAAAGATGAGATACAATTAGGAAAGTTAAAAAAAAAAAAAAAACGACGGACACATGGTAGAATGCAACGCAAGAAGGATTTTGATTTGTGGTGATTGTTTCTCTTTTGTTTCCTTGGAAGTTGTACCCCCCCCCCCCCCGAAATCATTTGACCTTTTCCGAAGAAGCTCCCAAAAGATTCCCGCCCAGCATCCTCAATCCCGAAACACCGCGCCGGCTTACGTAAACGCGCACGCGAGCCAACTTTATCTCGCCTCGTACAAACGCCGCAGAAGGCTTTTATCGCCGGAGCCACGAATACTTTCATCTCGCCCGATTTAAAAACTCCCCCGAGCGCAACAAACACGATAAACACGTTGTCATCTTCGATAATCTTGGTCTTGGTCCCAACCAAATGCACGCAACTGTGTAGCGCAGGTGGTCATCAACAATTTTGAGGCTGAGGGCTACTTCGTGAGAACTGATCGTACGAAGGGCTACATGACTTGTTTACAGCTAGCTTCAGTCATAGTTCATTATGCATACTTAAAATGTTTTCGTTTTTTATTTTTTGTATGATGTGACATTACAGGTATTTTAAAAATGTAAATGACATAAGCAAGTCAGATTCAAAATTTAAAGCTGTGGTATTTTTAGAACACGCCTCACGGGCACTTTAAATTGTCCTCGCCGCGTTGGTGACCCCTGGTGTAGCAATCGCTTCATTTCAGGTAGGAGTTATTCTTTTTAGTCACAAATTGCCAAGAAGTATTTATCAGGCCAAGTTGACTCATTTGAATAAATAAACCGTCTTTTGCAGAGAGGTTTATGTGTGGCAGCGATACGCTTCCGTGTACAGGGGAGGCGACTCGCTGTCCTAAATTTTTTTTTTTTTTGCAGTCATAGTTAATGAATGTGTGCTTGTGTAAATGCAGGGGTCATTTATTTCAATATTTGTATTGGAAACAATCTGAGTGCCTCCATCACTATGTGGGATTTATTCCTGATTGAGAACAGATCCAGCAACGAAGTATTTGGATGCGTCCAAGACTTTTTCTACGCTTTGAAACTTTTCCGTGTAAATCTCGACGACTTACTCACCAGATCAATGTGTAGATCCAGTTGAGCAAGACAAGCGAAAACATCGACTTCGGCATTAAATCTGGATCCTCTGTGCCAAGTGTTTTTAATTTTTCCACGTACCTTCGTTTATTATCCTCCTAAAAATTTACCCGTATCGGACAAAACTCTGGGCGTCGTGCTATCAGACATATTTTCATGTCGTCTCCAACCGACTTAGCATTGAACGAGGCTTTGTTAGACCAGCACTTCCGGCCAGTGACGTGATTTGATGACGTAGATGAACGAGCGCTATAGAAGTGGATAAAAGTGGGAAAAAAAATTCCTCGCTAAATTCACCTGAAGCAGATGAAATACTCCCAACGATATAAAAGAAACATGAATAACATGCAATCACATTAATGTCTGCGAGCATGCCAGTTGTGATGAAAATAATGGTCGACCCATACTGGAGAGAGCTGATCGTGCTCTTCTATTCTTAGAATACATTTATGGAAATATATCCAAGCAAGAGCATACAACGTGTGTGTGATGTGTGTCGTGTTGTTTGGCCTCGAAATGTCTCAATCGTCAATTAAATGCGCTGAGCTTGCAAATCAAAGGAAAATCTGCCATAGTGAAACCTTGAGGAAATGATAATTGACTAGGCGGACTGGATATGCTAATCATAACTTCAGTGGTCTTTAATCATAAGTTGCGTAGTGACATGCTGCAATTACCCACCACCCACCTCTCTCGTGCCACTTTTTTTTTTTTAATAGGCTTAATCATGCAGTACTTCAAGATAATTTCATGGTTTTATTAGCATGCGTCTTCACCCCGAGAGAAACGCGTGCGTGACGCTTGAACCATGAATAAATTAGAACGACAACACAGGCAGGCTCGCCGTCGCTTCTCGTATGGTTGCGTAAGAATTCTTTATTATTTCAGTCCAAAATGAAAAATTGATGCTTACCTCACTGCCTGCGCGTGCGGAGATGTTTATTGGAAATGAACCAGAACCAGAAATGAAATGGAGCTTCTGCTCCCATTCAAACAAATGTTAGACACGCAAATGGCAAACTTACAGCACATAACATAATCCATATCGTTAGATGAATACATATTTTTAAAAAAAATAAATAAAATGGAACATTGGTGTGCTTTTTGTCTCTCACTGCATTGTTGTGTCCAAGTAACGAACGCATCAAAGTTGTTGTTTTTTTCTTTCAATTTGCATTCCCGTCCCCGGCAGCTTCCCCCCCCCCCCCCCACCCCGGCTTTTGGGCTCAGCCGCTAGCAAGCTGGCGCCTAATTTGGTCCGGAGGAGACAAAATGAGAAACCCAAACGTGATGCTTTGTTGCCATCTGCTGCGAGCGTGCGATTTGAGCCATTACCTGCAAAACCCTCGTTGCTCGTAGAAAATAGAGGATGATGATGATGAAATTAAAAAAAGACGGATGTATTTCGAATAGTGGTTTTAATAAATCTGACAGCAGAGACAACCATCATCACTTACTGGTGAAGGATTTCCTTCATGACAACACTGCGGAACATTGGAGAACATTTTGGGATCAAACCTAATCGCAGATGATCATATTTTATTCACATTGTGTGCTCTGATCATACTTAAATGACGGGGACATTTTTATCCGCGCTCGGTCTTCAATTTCGCATAAATCGAACTTTCGTGATCAGCATGCCTTAAAAAAACAAAACGGAAAAATTCAAGTGAAAATTGTAGAAATGCAAAATATTTGAAATCAACTACATTGATAAATCTCCCATTATTTAAAAAAAAAAAAACGTTTCATCAGTGAGGCATCAGCAGAACTGAAAGTTGAGAAAACAAAATCAGTTATTGTAAAGCATTTTCACAATATGCGCAGCTTCATTAAAATAAAAATGTAGCTGACCTTCCAGCGGTTTCCACACTCGTTGCACAGGACAAACGTTGTCATGGGCTCGTCAGCGCTGCGCGTCTGCACCTAACAACAACACGCTAGTACTCATGTACAACACAACTCCGAAAATACAGCGGACCTCATTCACTCACTCTGAGCATGCACAAATTTGTGCGTAAATCGTGGGAACGCGCATGTGACGCGGCAATTCAATCATCAATAGGTTTCTACTTGAAATTGTTCCTGCTTGTCGCACTAACGTAATTTCTTGTAATTATAATTGCTTATAAGCCACGACTTTTTTTCCACACGCTTTCAACACTGTGGTGGTTTCTGTGGTGATGCTGCTGGCGTTAGCGCTGGCGTTAGCACCGCGCTAGCGTCAGCGCCCCTCTAGTGTTAGCACCCCTCTAGCTTTAGCGCCCCGCTAGCGTTAGCACCCTGTTAGTATTAGCGCCCCGCTAGTGTTAGCGCTGGACTAGCGGCATCGCCACATCTCAGTGATTTAGGTATGTTTTGGGTTTTTTTCCGGCCATGTTAGTGCTGTTCTCCGGTTTTTTCTTTTTTTTTTTACCGGTATTTTTTTTTTTTTACCAGCACTCTTCGTGCTACCGTGTTGTTGCTATGTTAAGCTAAGCTAAGCTAAGGTAGTAAAACTTTGAAAACTGTTTCTGTGTACCATATTTCTTTGCAAATATCTCGTTTCAATGTGGGCACTCGCGGCTTTTACACAGGTGCGGCTTATGTATGTACCAAATGGTATTTCCTTTACAAATGTACTGGCTGAGTCTTATAATCGGGTGCGCTCTGTAGACCCAAAATTATGAATGTTTTTTTTTTGTTGTTTTTTTTTTTAATATTTTAGGTGATGACTTTTAGGTCTAAAGAGCCTGGATGGATTTCACGTACTCCACCACCCTCATGGGGTCTTTCTCCGAGTACCTCGGCTTCCTCCCCGCGTACGTTAGCTTCATCGAGGTCTCTACATTCTCTGTGAATAGTACGTTTCTTTCGGCTTGTCCCGTTAGGGGTCGCCACAGCGTGACATCTCAGATGAACGCTCATATTTGTTTGGCACAGTTTTGACGCCGGAGGCCCTTCCTAGTCTACGTTCTCTGTGAATGTTAGGGCGAATTGTTTTGTTTGTTTGCGTGTGAGCAGTGACCCTCATGAGGATAAGCAGGGTAAAAACGGATAGCTGAATAGGTATGTCGATCTTTGTTTGCGCCCGTATCGCCCTTCCCATTGTCCGTCACCATTTCCGTTTATGCCTTACCTGATTGTAGGTGCAATTCTTCCTTTTGCACTTCCCGCACTGCAGCAGGTCGGTGGTGGTCCCCCCGGTTTTGGCCATCTGGTGCTCCCTGATGGCCTCCTGGGTGAGGACGTTCCTCAGTTGTTTCAGCTCGTCGCTCGCCATTTCCTGCGTAGCGGTGTTTGGGACATTTTACTCTAGGATTCTAAGAAATTAGGAATGAGCGTGCCGATTCTATCGATCGTGATTTCACATTTGCGCGGGGAAAAAAAGTCCCTGCCTGACTGAAAATGCCACAGGGTAATCGTTAGGAGAACGGTTTGTACGATCCCATTGGAGTTCGTTTTGATTAGGAAAGGCGCATTTTTCATTGATGGGCCAGTTTTCAGCCTGTTTGTCATTTGGTCTCAATTACCTCAGCGCTCATAGTGGCAATGCGGCTCAAATCGATGCTTCCGGCGAGAACGTTCCTGCGCAGGCCAGGGTTCTTGGGGTCCTTCAGGTTACTGATGCGGCTCCTCACTCGGTTCTTGTATTTCATGTCGGTGGCCTTGATCTCCTGGAAGATGCGTGCCGAGGCGCCGAGTCAAGAAAAAACAAAAGGGGCCTCGTCTCGGCGGGCGCGAGTCGACGCCATCGATTTGAAGGATATGAGCTTCGATCTCTGCCGCCATGCCGTCGCAGTTTGTTCCAAAGTCTTTGTAGTCATCTGTGAGCGGAACAGAAATGCGTGCAAGCGGATTTATTTGTGGATTTCGGAATTAACCGTTTAAATGTCACATTTGGATTAAAAATCATAATAAAAATCCTCACTGTCTGTGCGCAGGGCGGCGGCCAGCATCTCGATGCACTTGTCTCGGACGGAGTCGCCGGTGGTCAGGTGTGGCGGCAGCGGGTCTCCGGCGGCTGTGAAACCAGGTGACGTGGGGCTGGTGGGGGTGGTTGGAGTTTTCGGGGCTTCGGTTTTGCCCTTTCTGGACAAAAAAAGGAGCAGGGGTTTGTTGTCGTCGCCTCTCGGGATGTGTTAGCGCGAGCATCTGCGCTAACGTTGCAGTCTGATTTATTGGGCAAACTTTGTTTTGTGGTAATGTGAGAAGAAAATGTTACATGTAAAAGTAATACAGTGCCCAATTGTTTTAGTTTATTTCAGGGTCAGGGATAAGACGAACCCTATTTCAGCAGACTGATATTTAAAAACTATTATGAACTATTGAAAAACTGTGCTGTCATATAGCCAAACAAACTGCTTTCTAATAATGTAAACTGATGTTTAAAAAGGGAAATACAGTTTGTATTAACCTTGTGGTTGATGTAAAAAAAAAAAATGTCTACACACCCCTGTTCAAAAGCCAGTTTTTGTGATGTAAAAAAAAAAAAATGATTACAAATTTCTAGTGCACAGGTGTCAAACTCAAGGGCCGGGGGCCACATGCGGCCTGTCACGTGATTTTGTTTGGCCCGCGAAGGCAAATCATGTGTATAAATTTCCATGATTTTTGTTAAAATTGAACCAAAATTTCAAACCGTCATATCAAAATTGATGACGTTGCTATAATGCAAACATTTTTGTGTTACCAAACGTGAACAGTAGTTGAAAAACCCATTACCCTTGATTGCTGATTCCAGAACTAGTTGGTAAAGTTAACGTGTAAATATGATGGGTCAATTAAAGATTTAATGGCCCTCTGACAGAAACTGTAACTACAATGTGGCCCGCAATAAAAACGGGTTTGACGCCCCTGTTCTAATGTCTCTATCTGATCTAAAACCAGCACAAGCAGAGCTGATTATACTTACCGCGATTACAGAACAAATCTTAATGCTTTCTCTACAAAGAAAGAAAATGTCAGGAAAGCCTACTAGAACAACCTAACTTTGTGGTTAATCGGATACACTTCAAATGTTGGCAAATGTTTGCTTGCTCCCACCTAATCTCACTACGAATGTGATTCTGACCATAGCAGCATCCCTTGTTAAAAGGGGGTGTCCACACTTATGCAATTATCTCAGTTGTTTATTTTTCTCCCTGATTTATTTTTTTTCAATTGAGCTGTACACTTAACCTCACTTTGAATGTGATTCTGACCATAGCAGCATCCCTTGTTATTCGGGGGTGTGCACACTTATGCAATTATCTCCGTTGTTTATTTTTCTTCCAGATTTTTTTTCTTCAATTTAGCTGTACATGTTATAGGACACATAATTGTGGGGAAAAACTTCTAAATACCTTCCATTGTGGTCAGTGGATGGCTTCCTTTGCGGCGGTCCAGGCTGGGGGGCCTTTGAGCCTTGAGACTCTCGCCTGCGACATCAAGTCGACATCGTCACCACTTCACTTTTAGCCAAAGAATCATATGTAACAAGACAAACGCCGCATGTACCTTTCAGACGTTAGCTTCTTGGCCGGAGGTGAAACGCCCCGCTTTGAGTCCGACCCCCGCCTGAGTGACGACACGCACGACAAAACGGGTTCCCGTAGGAAACAAATTTTGTAACGTTACCCGGCGCAGACCTGTCGGCTTTCGTGTCAGGCGAATGCTGTTGTTTCACTGGCTGGCTCAATTTGGAGTCAAGAGAGTTCTTCCTGAAAGACGGGGGAAAAAAAAAAAAAAAGTTTGTCGAAAGTGGATTGAAACACGCTTTGATTGGGTGATTGGGTCATGCAAAAGCTTTGTGTTGCGTTGGACCACCTCACGAATTCTCACGGTACTGCCTTTGGAAAAATTCCTCGGCGCGATATCCCAAACATTGTTTTTGATTTTTAAACTTGATTTAGTAACGAGCCGCCAATGTCAAGCACTTTTCACACGTGTGCATCGCCAACCTTTCTTTCTTGGCTTCCACCACGGCTTGTTTTTTAGCCACTTTGCTATCCAAACTGTCTTTCCTGCGAGGAAAAAAAAAAACCACAGAAAATCTTGTGGCTTGCCCGTTTCAACTCTTTAAATTAAGTATGCAAATGAAAAAAACAGAGAAAAGTGTCCACGTAATAGTTATTGTCATTATTTTTGAAAAATCTATCATTAAAAAACAAATTAATAAAACACAAAAACCAATTTTTCAAGGGCGAACCCAAACTTCATCCATCTGTCCATTTTCTTAGCCGCTTATCCTCACGAGGGTCACAGGAGGCAGGCTACACCCTGAACTGGTCGCCAGCCAATCGCAGGGCAAATCGAGACAAATAGCCGCGCTCACAAACACGCCTCGGGGCAATTTAGAGTGTCCAATTAATGTTGCAGGTTTTTGGGGATGAGTACCCGGAGAAAAGCCACGCAGGCACGGGGAGAACATGCAAACTCCACACAGGCGGCCACTTTTCTGCTCTTATTTTGCATTATTATTATTACACGACCATTTCACAAACTGCTCATCAGTGTCGGCTTTCCCTGACCTGTCTCTTTTCACGTGTTCTGATTTCTTCGGGGAGGCTATTTTAGGGTCTGCGGCGTCCTTCCTGCGGCGAGAAAAAGATCACAAAAGCTCCAAAGTATTTTCCCATCTCCGGCGCCGCGGCACGAATCCCACCTCTCCTTTCTCCCAGCCGGCGGGGGTCGCCTGGGAGCGGGCGGGGGGTGAAGATGGAGAGGCAGCGGAGGCAGAGGAGCGTTTGGGTCCGGGGGCTCGTTTCTAATAAAAAGGACAGGACAGCTTGAGCGACCGTTCGGTCGGCGTCGCAGCGAGCGCTGACGTCTTCTGACCTCGGCGGCGGGGGACGAAGGAGAAAAGGAAGCGGGGCCCACGCGGCGTTCGGGTCTTTGGGAGCGTTCCTAATGCCGACAAAACCATCAGCTTTCCCGAAAAGGAATGCGAGCGCATAAAATCGTACACACCCCGCCTGACCTCTCTTTGTCGGAGTCCAGTGAAGGGCGCTTAGCCTTGGGGGAGGTCAGCCCCGAAGCGGGAGAGCGTCCAAGCGGGGAGTCTTTGCCATCCTTCCTGAACAAATTGGGCACGTAAAGCGGGCCGCGACGCCAACGCGACGTGTGGCCGCGTGATAAAGACGCGGCCCAAGTGCATGCACGAGGAGAACCGGGCCGTCATGCGCCTCCGCTCGGGATGCTGACCTCTCTCCTTTCACGTCCGCCGACGGGCGCTTGACGGCGGGGGGCGGCGGACGCGCGGGTCGAGGAGGCGAGGGGAAGCGGGTGGGGTACAGAACGCTGCTGTCCAGAACTCCTCTCCTGAAATGGAGAGCCTCCTTCTGATCGAGGCACGAAAAGACCAGGCGATCCCCGGGTGGCAAAACTTTGCTCGACCGAGCAAAGCCAGGCCCATTTATAAAACTGGATCAATTGCGGGGCGAAATGATTCGATTCTGTAGTTTGAATGTGTGACGAGAGGCGAAGTGACCCAAGACCAGCCGTAATTTATACGCCAAGATGATGGATACTCAGACATTCTTAGCGCGGTCGTTTGATACAGCTTGTTCATAGGACCATCGTTTGCAAATGAGCCTCGTCCACGATCGGGTTCTTCTTTTGGTGACTGACGCAGCTCGACTGATCGAAGGACGGACGCGACTGAAGTTGACCGTCGAGACTAAAATTAACAGCCGGCAACTGTCGTGCGCCGCGCGTTCGCAGACGTGCCGACCCAGAATCGCGTTACTTTGTTACTTTCAGCGAACCACAAAAACATGGCGCAATTGTCAAGGGAGATGTGGGGCGAGTCACGAAGATCAGGAAAAGGGCCCAAAACAAGGCGAGATTGCGGATACTTTGAGAGTCTGTTGGCAATGATCGGTCGCCCCGTCAGACAGTGACTGTCAATTTATCCTCCTTAGCGTTAGCTTCCGATGGATTACATCTCTTGAATGAATTTGAACACGCATAAACCCCTCCGGGTGCACAATCCCAAACGCAACCGGAATATTCCGTGGTGTCACTTGCGCCGGGGTATCCCGTACACGCATCGAGAATTGCCCTACAGGGGGCCTCCTCTCACCTTTCGAAAAACGGCTTTTGCACACCTGCAGGGCGAAGCCTGCAGGTCTCCCTCGCGGGTTCTTCTGGTGCTGCGTTCATCAGCCTCTCAGTTCTGCTCTCCTCTTTGGGTTTGAAGTCACTGAACTTCCTGGTCTCCTTGAGGCGATCTTCTACGTGGTTCTGTCTTTTCTCAAGATGGTTGTTTTCGGCTTCTGTCGGATTTTTCCCTTCTTCTCCAACTTTTTCTTTGAGGTGTTTCTTACGCGGGTGCTTTTCTTTCTCTCCGAGGCCGTTTTTATTTTTGATCTGCGCAGTACGTTTTTCATTCCTGTCTCTAACGGACTGATCTGGATCGGGCACTGAATCATGTCTCTGTTTGCCGTCCAATCTCCTGTGACCGAAAAATAACAAAAAAAAAAAAGATGTTCTACTTCTTTCAAGAGGCATGTAACAATATTTCCGTGTTGTTCATGACATAACATCCGATCGTGTGTGTGATGGTGCAGTGAGGCCCAAACCGGGGCGACGGAACGTTTCGACTGCCGCCGATGCCGAGCTTAGCGACTGACCTGGGTGAGCTGTTCGGGGACGGCGCCGCTTTCCCGGACTCCGAAACGTTCTTCTTCTCCTCCTCTTCCGCCGCTTTTTCCGTTTGAGGTCGGCCGGAGTCTGCGTGTGTGTGTGTGTGTGGTGTGTGTGTGTGTGTGTGCGCCGGCGTGCCGTCAGGGGGGGGAAAAATCGTACCCGCGCGCGCGATCCGCGGCGCGGCCCGGCGGGACGTACCCAAAAGTCTTTTCCACTCCTTCACGAGGACTTTTGCCAAGGCGATGACCTCCTCGTCTGGGCAGTGCTTCCTGATGCTATTCACAGACATGCCGATCCGCGTTTCCTTAAAGCAAACATGACCTCGCGTTTGGCGCTTCCGTGGCACATTTGCCGGGTGGACAAAAGTATTAGGACGCACCTGACGCAATGATTTCCATTATTCATCTTAGAAAGATGATTCAACACTTTCAAGGAAGGGACTTTTGAGTTTGGCGTGGAAGTACTTGACCTCGTGTCCAGTGTTGTACCCGAATGAGTACAGTGAAGGAACATTCGTGAACTCGTTCATATTTCGGGCCAAGGTGAACTGAACTGAAATCATTTCTGCCCGATGAGCGTTATGCATAGATTTCCGATGACGTCACCACAGTCCAAGGATTCTCTCGTCCGCCATCTTGTGAGTCACTACCGGGAATGGACCTTTCCGAACTGTCAATCACTCGTACAATAATAGCCAATCAGATAGCCGCATTGTCTTAACATGCCCCTCTCGCCGTATTGCTGGTTGCCAGTAGCGTGCGCTTGGAAAAGTTAATGTTACGAAGAAAATGCCCCTCAGATGCGCTTGGGGAACGTACAATTCTGATGAGAGATATCCTGTTAGGCCACCAAGGGGCCCGCTTGATTCATTTTCCAACAACGCATAAAACACAGTCGACGAAGTGTCTACGATGGATTAAGGCTCGTGGACGAGTGCGCGTACAACTAAATGTGAACAATATCAAGAAACTTTCAATATGAAGTTTGTGAGGCATCAAACTTTTTTTGGATCGATCGCCAACATTTCGCTGTAACTCCGACACTGCGTCCTGCTCTGTCCAAAATCTTAATTCTGTGGAAATATCCTTGCGTGAAATAGTTGAGGCCTCTCTGTAGAATGTGGAAAAAAACATACCCCAATATTATCTGGAATCCGCGATAGAGAATCGACTTCAGGCGTGTTCTGTTCAATCACCGTTTTGGAAGCTTGTGATGGGGCGGAGCTTAAGATCGCCATCGGAAAGGTCCATTGCAAACCTATCTATTGAGAACGCGTTATTTCTTTCTGACGTCCGCGAAGGGTTTTTGAACAAAAGTTCACTTTTATACAAGAGCAGCAACTTTTGCCAGGGACTTCGGGGACAAACTCGTCTCCGCAACTGTGTACGAGACTTCGTACGTCAGGATGAACGCTGGCTGCATTTGTCGACCGATTCACATGCGTGAGGTGTGTTCGGGAACACTCTGTAAATGCGAGTGACAGTCACACTCCCAACACGTTTGAAAAAGAAGAAACATGTATAACCGCATGAGCAGAAGCAAATTCTATCTTCTCTTGCGTTTTTAAGGGCAAGGGCTCCCAATACTTTTGTCCACATACTCGCTAACGTGCAGGTACTAGCGCAAGTATGTATGTGTGTTTGTTACCTGAAGTAGTTTGAGGGTCATATTGAAACTTTTGAGCTCCTTCAGCAGGTCGATGGCGCCTTCCTGCACGTGCAAACACGTCAACATCTTTAATACAGTTGCCGTATCTTACTGCTTAATTAAAAAATATGACGCAGTATTACAGTCACATTCGAAAAATGTATGCGAGTGGTCAGTCATGCCATGCCATAAAGTTACGGGTGTGGTCCACCTGTCATGCCCGCGGATACAAAGTTGCTGGTGTGTGTTCTGTTCGTAATTGAGTGTACCCCTTTAAGAGCGGAGGGGGGCGGTGTCAGGTAAACTCGGAAGTGGAAGTAGGCTGAGCTGGAGCTTGTTAGAGACCGTCTGGTTCCGTGTCGTGACGTCAGGCTGTGGTTCACAGTGGCGCAGCTTCGACGTCTTTCGATATTTATGTATTTCTACTCGTAACAAATATTACGCGTGTGATTTTTCGTGCTCGACTGTGCAGATTTGCGAGTGGGATGGCGCGTCAAATCACAGTGACTGTTATTACTAACTACACTACTGGTACACTTGTTCCAATCTTAGTCTAACACGGTTTTGTTTTGTGGAGACCATGTTTTGTGTTTTCTCTAGATGGATCAAAGCCAACTGGCTGCCATTTTGAAATCATCTGGCGAGTCGTTTCACTCAGTTGCGACTTGGGTTTCCTTCTTGTAAGGTCTAGTTGGTAAGCGCAGCGCCACCCATTGGTCGTGATGTCACTAAGTGTGTGAACGTGTTCAAAGTAGGTTTTTACTTTTTGACAAAATGTTGAATCAAAGGAATTCAAATTTTTGGCTAAATAAAGCTACTGGAAGTTTGTCTTAACAAAGTCGGTCAGGAGAACTGTAAGATTTCTTTGTTTTCTATTTTTTTGTTTTGTGGAAGTAAAAAAAAAAACTAATTTGTTTCAGTGGGGAAAACTCCATGTTCGATGGAAAGTATTTGTTTTAGTACCGGTGTAAATTAGTTTTGATGTCACAATTTCACAGGTTGCTTGACTAAAAATACCGTAATTCCCGTCCTACGGAGCGCACCTGGTTATAAGCTTCACCCAGTACATTTGTAAAGGAAATACCATTTGGTACATACATAGGCCGCACCTGTGTAAAAGCCGCAAGTGCCCACATTGAAACATGAGATATTTACAAAGACGGTACACAGAGTTTAACGCTATTATAAGCGCTGGTAAAAATCACTGAGACATGGCAGTAACACGCTAGCGCAGAGGTAACAGGGCCGGACCGGTAGAAGTCACTTCCTCGGCAACTATATTCCACCGGTCTCACTCTTAACTTTACCCCTCGAGTGCTCCCTTGTGGCCATTAGAAAAAAACGCAGAAATTAGCCACATGGTACGTACATACGCCGCAGCCGTGTAAAAAAACGCAAGTGCCCACATTGAAACATGAGCTATTTACAAAGAAAGATGGTACACGGAGAGTTTAACGCTAACGCTGCCGTGGTAACACTAGCGCCGCCATGCTAATGCTAATGCCAACACGAGCACCGCTGCGCTAACAGAGCCGGTTTAAAAAAAAAAAAAAACAACAACATACAAATTAAAATGACGACAAAAGACACTGCAATAACACACTAGCGCAGCACTAACAAGGCCGGACCGGTAAAAGTCACTTCCTCGGCACATATATTCCATTTTTAAGGTTTTGGCCATTAGAAAAAATGCACAAATTAGCCGCATCACCGTGAAAGAAATCGCGGCTTATAGGCCGGAAATTACTGTCAATTGAAAGTAATGCAGAAGTAGCAAAACAATGATAATGTAATGTTAATTATTGCCTCCAAATAACATTTCTGAGTAATATTCATTCGAGTACATTGCCCAATACTATTTACGTCACAATGGATTTGGGTATTTTAAACACACAGCGTTATTTATCTGTTTTTATTTGCGCAATGTGATTAATTGTGTTTTGATCCTGTTTATTGATGTGTAAACATGTATATTTATTCTTTATCAAGCTCTTATTGCAAAATCCAGGCCCGTTTGCAAGCCTCGGAAACACAACTCGCAACTTGCAGGCTCCCAACTGTGCGAGAGTGCACTTAGCACCCTTCAGCCGCGGCGGCAACACTTGAACCCGGCACGCCGCGACCGCTCCCAGATCAGTTTTTGCGCCGCCACCTGTTGCCCGCGTGTTACAGGCTCCCTTGACAAGTATGCGACACACACGCACGCGCTAATGCACAACTGCGTACGGCAATTTCGTCTAAAGTCGCAGTAACGCAGCAAGGCTTGTTTACACGGTGCGGAGAGCCCACCTCCCCCTCCCCAACCCCCAAAACACACACGCACTGCACACAACGTTGCGCGCCACCTGTGGGCGTCCAGAATCGCTCACCGTGTTATTCCGAGCCACCATCTTTTCCAGCTTCCTGGCCATCCGGATGAGGTCCTCCTCCCGCGTCATGGCTAGCACGTAAATGGCCGGAACGCGCGAGGAAGAAACCGCGGCAAGCGGCGCTGGGCTGCGGCTCGGACTTTACGCACGGCGCGCTCCATTCAGACGGAGGGCGTGCCCGCGCGCGTCCTCCTCCCTCCAGTTGACCACCGCGACACATGACGGCTAAATATAGAAAGTGGAGGGCGGGGGGCCGGGGGGGAGGTCAGGAGATATGGCGCCCAATTCACCCTTGAAGGACTTGTCGGAACATGCAAGGCGATGTGACGTTTTCTTCACGCACGAGTCAAGAAAAGAAAGCAAGCAGGAATGAATTTACCGTTATAATCTTGGGAAATAAACGTATGAATTGTCATTCGTGAGGTTATGACAACGCGAACCACTTGACGGTCCGTTTTTGGGCGACGGTGAAATCAACGTGCAACTCACCGCCCCCCGCCCCCCACCCGAACCACTCGAATGTCAACTCCACAAAAAATACACAACTAAACATTGCGGAATGTGATTTTATGACACAAAGAGCCCTTTATGATGATGTACTTTATTTTTACACACACTGAACGAGACACGGGTGCGGAAGAGACCCGGGGTGGGTGAAGCGTGTCAATGTGAGCGGGCCATTAGTGGCCTGCGGGCCACAGTTTGTCCACACCTTGCCCCCGCGACACCCCGTTTTGCTCCGAAACCGTGGGTGTCAAACCCAAGGCCCGGGGGCCACATCTGGCCCGCCGCATGTTATGTGCCCCGCGACGCCACATCTAGAGCGCCAATTTCCGTGATTCAAATTTCAAATTGTCATGTATCATAAATGATAAAGTAGAGATATTACAAGCACTTTTTGTGGTACCAAACGTGAATAGTTGAAAAACACATTAACCTTGATTTCTGATTCCAAAACTAGTTCATAAATTGATGTAAATATTTTGTTCCACAGTCATAACGGCCCTCTGAGGGAAACTGGAGCAACAATGTGGCCAGCGAGAAGAATGAGTTTGACGCCCCAGTCCTAAACTATTACATCCATCCATTTTCTTTGCCGCTTATCCTCACCCGGGTCACCGGTAGTGCTGCAGCCTATCCCAGCTGTCAATGGGCAGGAGGCAGGGTTACACCCTGAACTGGTCGCCAGCCCATTGCAGGGCACTTAAAGACAAACAGCCACACTCACAATCACACCTACGCTCAATTTAGAGGGTCTATTTAATGTTTCGTGTTTTTTGGATGTGGGAAACTGCAAACTCCACACAGGGAGGGTCTGGGATTGAACCAGGGACCTCAGAACTGTGAGGCCAACCCTTTACCACCGTTCCGAACTATGCTATTACTATTACAGTGGGATTACATTTTTTTCTGGGGTTTTATTTCCAGTCTCATCCTCAAGAGTAAAATAGTTCCATCGCTCCCAGGGTGTCACTCCAGTTGCGCTAACGTCCGCACACGCTAACGCGCTAAACACAAAACCCGACCGGCGGCTCCGCCTTTGTTGAAGTTTTTGATTACTTTGGGGCGCCTGCAAGTGCCATTAACAACTAATAGCGCTGACGAGGGTCCTGGCAAGTCCGCCGCGTTACGGACCCCTTCGTCTGGTCTCTACGGCGACGGAAACCGCCCTCGTCGCGTCGCGTGGAAGATTCTGAGGCCGCTACGCAAAGATAACAATGACTCATGCGCGGTATTATTTAGAAGGCCGTGTAATGGAACATTGCCTCGTGAATAGAAACCCAGCAGTGTGTTTTTCAGATGTGCGTTCTGGGCAGGCACAAAGGAGGTCAGCGTCTAATGATTAATCTTTCCACAGCGAGGGCAGCGGGCCACGGTGCGCTCACTAGTCCGCGTTATTTGAACAACAGCACTAAAGCTGCCGTGCCAAACACACACACTCATCCAAGGACACCCACAAAAATAAAAATCTCCCAAAAAAGCAAAATATGAGTATGAACTTTAATCCTAATTTTGTACTGGACATGTTTTGGGATAGGTTTGAGTCCCTCGCACTAGGCGGCGCTGTTGCGTCACCTAACAATACCAAACAACCTGCTCGAAAGCTTTGCATGCTGTAGTCGTGCGTTTGAATTCCTGCCCGTTATTTGTTTCCTCAACGCTACCAGAAGCGGAACTCGTCATATTTGTTGGATACATTTATTCCCGACCCGTGTCTGTTCTCTTCGTTCCCTCGGTGCGCTGCTCCCAGCGCTGCACGTGGCTGCCCGACGGAATTAAAAACTAAATTAGCAACGGGACTGGTTCTTAAAACCAGTCAAATTTGAAATGACATCAGGGTTTTTCCGTCTTCACCTGTTTCAGCCAACTTCGAGCGAGCTGCACGCATTAATACATTCAATAGTCGGTATGTCGGCTGAGCTTTTTTGTTGTTCTTGTTTTGTCGTATAATTAGAAAAATATTGAATCTCCGCTTCTCCAGATGGTGTACATTACGCAGCACGCTTGTACAGTACTGATTGTTTCTAAAAAGGATATTTGTGTTGTATTTATTTGTCTAAATCCGTACTAAATACTCAACCCTAACCCAAGACCTTGTCGATCAAATGATTTGTACACTGTGTTATCTGAAATCTTTATTGACTTTTATGGCTTTCTTGTATAGATTATTGAAGAAATATTGCAAGTACAGTTATGTAGTTATATAAACGTGAATGCCACCGTTAAAAAGGAAGACATGCATGCCGCGCGACAGCGACGGAAGCGCGCGGCGCAAGCTACGTTGTTAGCGGCGGCGGCAGGCGAAAGTGCAGACTCAGAGGCCGTCTTGAGTAAAGAGCATTATCTCTTCGCGGCGCTCTTCTTACGCAACCCGGCGGCGCGTACGAGCCGACCCGGCCTTCGGGGCTGAAGGGCACGGCCGCCTGTCTGGCAGGTGGAGCGGAGAAGTGGGACGCTCGGCTGTGACATAAGAGAGAGGAAGCGGGCCGAGAGGAAGAGCCCGGTGACCGAGATCGCTGGCGAATAGCCTTTATCTCCTTTGGCTCAGGAACAGAGAGGGGGGAGCCGCCCACCTCGCCGTCAATTCTGACCTCTTTCTGTCCGATCCCTTCAGAGCGAAGGGCAGAACGCCGGTTACGCTTCGCGCGGCTGTCGGCTTTGACACGTAGATTTCGGACAAAACTTCAATAGTTTCATACGTAGACTAGAAGCGATGGGGTACGCTTTGTATTCACGGCTTCGCTTTTCCACTCAGTGTTACGATGCAGGCTGATTCCACAAGTGGAGGAAATTCCTCCAAATTGTTCACGCGACGTCCCATCAACTTTTGCCCGAGATGTGGGCAACACCCTCGAGCGGCCGCCAGCTACGTGCAGGGCACGCGTCAACAAACGCTCTTATTCGCGCCGGCGGCCGTCTTGGGGTCTTCGGCTCAGCTGCCGCGCACATTTTTTGGTAATGTGAGGGGAATCCGGAGTACCCGGAGAAAATCTACACTGGCGGCGGGTTGAGAAGACGCAAACCCCACGAGGGAGAGGCCAGAATCGAACCCAAATCCTCAGAACTGTGAGTCAACTGTGGGCTAATAAGACAGACAGGTAGATCGATGGATACATGATCAATCACTTGTTTATAAAGCTAAGGATGTAAAAATAGATAGATGGGTGGATCGATAGATAGATAGAGAGACAGAGAGACAGACGGGTGGATGGATAGACAGATAGATTAGATAGATAGGTATACCTACCTACCTATAGATAGATAGACAGACAGACAGACGAGTGGATGGATAGACAGACAGACGGGTGGATGGATAGACAGACAGACTGATGGATGGGTGGATGATAGACAGATTAGATAGGTATACCTACCTACCTATAGATAGACAGTCAGACAGACGAGTGGATAGATAGACAGGTGGATGGATAGACAGATACATAGATTAGATAGATAGGTATACCTACCTACCTACCTATAGAGAGACAGACGGGTGGATGGATAGGCAGACAGATTAGATAGATGGGTATACCTACCTACCTATAAATAGCTAGACAAACTGGTGGATAGATAGATAGATAGATAGATAGATAGATAGATAGATAGATAGATCCTCTGTTTGCATTGTGTTGTTGGAATGTGGTTGTAACAACATGCATTCATTTCATTGGCGTCATTAATCCCGCTGCGATATTTCGCCAAAGACTTGCATGCGTTGCCAAGGGCCAATTTTCCCGTCAGCGGCGGCGCTGCTGAAATCCCGACAAAGGAATGAGTGACAACATCACGCAAAACTGTGACGCTGAGTAAATCTCCCTACAGAATATGATTTGAATGACTGTGGCGCACAAAAGACTTGCAGGGCCCAGTCGGGATTTGGGTCCGGCCAGGCCCCGAACGCTGCGGCCGAGGATACCCGAAGGTGCGCTCAGGCATGTAAACAAAGATGTTTTTCCCTCTTGAGAGGCCGAAGTCTGCTTCGCAGAAGAGGAGCGGATCGCCGTCAGGCCTGCAGGGAACGACTTTTCGTTTCGTGCGCTTGCGGCGGTTGTCGGGCTCGGTGCGGTCGCACAAGCGCATCCCCGCACGACGCAGTCGAGCGCCGCCATCTTCTGCTGTTGCCTTTGAGAGTCTGTCATTACCTCGGCGAGTCCGACCACATCAAGTTCGATGTTGTCTTCGCTCGGACTGCGGTCGAAATCTTCATGGCGATTCCAAGAGGGTGGAGGATGAGGGGGAGGGGGGGGCGGCACCCCTCGCCGTGGACCCCCCCCTCACGCGTTGAGGCCACGCTAAACAGTTTGCTTTGCGTCCACCTACTCGCTCAGCGCCGGCGTCTCTCACAGACCAGAGACGCCAGGCCTGCGCAATTATGGCAATTTTTGGATGACATCAGACCAGAAAATGAATGATTTCATTTAGCTGTGATTTATTTTTTTTTTTTCTTCTTTTTTTTTCTGGTTCTGGTGCGGGACACACAACCTGTAATAGAGGCCGTCTAAACGGAGAAGGGAGAATTGTTTGGTCGGTCACATGGAAGGTGCATCTGTGAGTCCGCTTCCTCTGCTGATAATAACCGCACTTTGCAATTGGGACTCGGGGAACAGAAAGGACCACCCAGAGGACTTCAAGAACGGCCTTTGGATCGGACTCTTTAGTACACGTACACCGTGCGCGAGTGTTCTTCATCCCTATACCGGCTGTTGATTTAGGTCTTAACCAAGTTTCATATTCTCAAGATATTTCAGACAAGTCTGTTCTGGAGTTCTTGCCTCTTCTTGTGTTCCCCCAGGGGTCCATAAATGCGAGCTTTGCTGTGAAAAAAAAAAAAACCGAGACCAAGCAGTCATCTCGGTGACTCGTTCTGTTGGATGAAGGATCTGAATTTTGTCGGAAGTCTTCCCAGAAGCGCCCATAATTGTTTTCCTCGCATTTTCACTTCCTGTCGTTGTAACGACCCACCGCATCAGTATGTCTGTCCGGCGGACCAGAAGACTCCCGTTCGGATTCGGACATTGGGTCAGCACTTTTGCGGAGTACGTGGGCGCATTTTCAAAACCGCGGTAATAGTTTGTTTCGGTTCAGCTAAAATAACTAAATGATAACCCGAAGTAAATCTAAATGGCGACCTGAGCAGCGGGAGGCTAAGCAGGCCCCCTGACTAGCTTACCATTATTATATGTCACCAATGATTGAGTCCATAGCTAAACTGCGACTACGCCGTAGACGCCTCGGAAAGGGCACAAAGGCCTGGAAAGGGATCCGTGAAATATGTACTAGAACTTATCCCCAACCGTCAATTACACACAGACAGAGGACAGAGACTGAATGGTTTGTATAGCGTGTCTGCAAAAAGATCCTGCGGTTCTTCCCAAGGCTGCGATTTCAGCTCCAGGCGCTCTTCGACGGTCCTTCCTGGACAAAACGAGCGCGCAGGCCCTTTGGCTGGAACATCCTTTTCAAAATAAACAACCCCGGCTGTGAGCGCAAGCGAAATCGCCATTTCACACTCTTACTTCACGCCCGGATCCGACTAATCGCCAAAGCGGGGCTCGCCCCTCTCAACGGGTGAAATTGTGTCAGTGTGCAAATCCCCGCTTACTCCCATTTCCTTCTCCGATAATCCAATTACGGCGTCGCGGTTCCAAATGCCGGACATCTTGGCTTCCTCCCCGCGTCAGTAGCACCGGACTGTGGCTTCAGGTGAGACCAGAGGCGCCGCCAGAAACGGACTCGATGCTAAAAGGAGCCGACTAAGTGAAAACATTGAAGTGAAGCGTCCGTCTGCCGCGGACCGACGCCCTGAGCAGAAACAGTCAGGCGCACCGGGCCAAATAGAAACCAGACTGCAGATGTGAAGGTAGATTCACAGAACAGGAACGTGCACGAAGTCACCCGTGTTCGGTCTTGACCGGCGAAGATTCAGCGCAGCGGTCAAGCTAAACCTTCTCGAGTGTTGAAGTGTACGCCGAGACTCTCTCAAGGCGTGTTGGGGCTCCCTTTCCGACGGAGGACTCGTGACGTCTGGAAGGCCTCCATCCGCTTTAGTGTTCTCGGAAAGACTGAAGTCCACCTGATTGAAATATTCACCTTTGCGCAATTGTCATTTTATGTGGTACAACTTTGTTTTCGAATAGAGCGGAAAGGTTGACTGCCGTTGTGTCCATCAACTTTCAGAATCAGAATCAGCTTTTATGGCTGTTCGGGGTTGGAGGTGAGTCGGAGCCTACCACAGTTGGCTTTGGGTGAGGGGGGCGATACTCCTGGGTTGCCCACCAGGCAATTGCAGTGTACAAACATCGTGTCGCAAAAAGATGGCATCCGTTTTTGATCCAGGTTCTCCTGCTTGGGGTTGGGATTGTGTTCTTGACTTACGGCCAGGGTTAGGATCGGAGTTTCCGGTTAGTGGTCAGCGATGGATCAGGGTTGGGGATTTTTATGGGGTACATTAAGAATTGTGTGTCCACACCTAATTTCGCCACCTGACTTTGACGCAAACATTGGTTCAGTTTCCACTCGGTGACAACTCGAATGTGAGCGTGAGGTTTTGGTCTCTGACTGGCCTTTCGCTCGAGGTCAACTGGGATAGGTCTCAGCTCACCCTGACTCCAGGACCAAACCTCGTCCCATCCTTAACCAAACGCCCACTTGGAACTCAACCTAATCATGAAACTAACCATCACCCTAACACCTTCTTTTGGAAACTTTCTTTATTTTTTTCACAAATGGAAACTTGTGAGGATTGGCCTTGAAGTTGGACACGTACGTTTCATCGCTCAGCGCGAACCGAGAAAAAAGACCCAGAACAGAAAAGAACATCGCACGCGATGAGGCGAAGTCGCCGTGCGGGTTTGTCCAAACACCTTTCAGCTGTGCCGGATACATCGCGACCGCCTGAGACACGAGCAGCTCAAAGGAAACCGGAATCCCGTCCAAAAGCTCCCAATCCCGGAGAGGTCACGCCAAGGTCAAGCGCGAGCAGGCCCGTTTCCGCGTGGGTGACGTGACGACCTCGAGGTCGCCTGCGGTGATGTCAGGCAAACGAATAATGTCAGCATCTGTGAGGCTTTCAATTCATTGCCGACACACAGACACACTTTGTCCGCGTGGGGTCCGGGAAGTAGTTTAAGTCCCGGAGCGCCACAGACAGGAAAATTCATTTGCGCTTACTTGTAATGCAACAATTGCTACACTTGTAACACGTGCGGTTATTTTTGATTTTGTATTTTTTTTTTTGTATGTGTACTCATGTTGAAGTGTTGCGGCCGCAACTGTAATTCTGTCAACTTCTCACGTCGACGAGCTCATGCGGGGACAACACAGAAAATGCACGTTTCACCATCGAAGAGTACAAATATGCAATACCGGTTCAGAGTACCGCGATTGGCTGGCAACCGGCTCGGGGTGTACCCCGCCTCCTGCCCGAAGATAGCTGGGATTGGCTCCGGCACCTCTGCGATCCTTGTGAGGATCAGCGGCTCAGGAAATGGATGGATGGATGGATGGAGGGATGGTTCAAAATATAGACATACTCTTTCAAGAGCTTTGTTGAAGGCAACACGAAGTACCTCCAAATGAACAGAAAGTTCCCCAATAATGGACAGGAAATAAACAAAATTCAACAGGAAGTGACCTCAAAATTAACAAGTGCCCAAAATTGAACAGGATGTGCTCCAAAATGAACAATTTGCCACCCAAAATTTCTGCAGAAATGTGATCCATTAATCCGTTTATTTTTTTTAATGAAACGGAACTATATTATGGCAGCACGGTGGATCAGCTGGTAAAGCGTTGGCCTCACAGTTCTGAGGTCCCAGGTTCGATCCCGGCCCCGCCTGTGTAGAGTCTGCATGTTACACTCCGGTTTCCTCCCACATCCCAAAAACATGCAACATTCATTGGACACTCTAAATTGCCCCTTGGTGTCTGCCTGCTGCCCGTTGACAGCTGGGATAGGCTCCGGCACTCCCCGTGACCCTTGTGAGGATGAACGACAAAGAAAATGGATGGATGAATGTTTCTTGTGGCCTGCAATTGCCTGGCAACCATTTTGGGGTCTAACGAGGAGAACTGCTCCAAAAAATGGATGAAAGGATTTGAAAGTCAGCTTTCAGAGTTGTGAAATGAATCCATTTTCTTATACATCCATTTTCTTTTGCCGCTTATCCTCACAAGGATGGCGGGGAGTGCCAGAGCCAATCCCAGCTGTCAACAGACACCCTGAACTGGTTGCCGGCCAATCGCAGGGGACATAGAGACAAACAGCCGCACTCACAATCACACCTAGGGGCAATTTCGAGGGTCCAATTAATGTTGCATGTTTTGGGGATGTGGGAGGAAGTCGGAGTGCCCGGAGAAAAGCCACGCGGGCACGGGGAGAACATGCAAACTCCACACAGGGAGGGCCGGGATTGAACCAGGGTCCTCAGAACCGTGAGGCCGACGCTTTTACAGCTGCTCCACCGTGAAATGAAAAAAAAATGTTTTTTTTTTTTTTTTAAAACACTTTAAAAAAAAAAAAAAAACTTTGTGTAGTTCAAAGGAATGTTTTGTGACGAAAGGTTTCCCAAAGTGGCCCCACCCCGCAAATAAAACTCATCACGGCTTCTGATACCTTCCAAGCGTTGGACCGTTTCTTGGCCCAAATGTGCAATTTCCACCCGCGACTCATCGGAAAATTGACCGCTCCAAAATAGTCACAGTACGCAGCTGCGATTTCCATTTTACACATTGTTTGTCTTTCCCGAAGCTAAACCCAACCAAACATTTTTTTATTATTATTTTTTTTTTTTTAATTTGAAGACATCGCGAGGCAGTTAAAGAAAATGAACAGCATAAATATACTGCAAGTTGACCGTGACTGACACGACGGAGGCCCCGCGCGGTTGTCCAACTCGTACGTTTTCCAGATGTTGCCCTTTTCTGGCGGAAAAGTCGAAGCTTTCGCGTCCGACGTGAGTTGACGCGAGGAGGATGAGGCAGGTTGTTCCAGGCCCTTTGCGTTACGCTGCCACACTTCCCCCGCCGGCCGGGATAATAACAGTGGCTGGAAAATACAGCGGCCAAAGCGTACAGCAAATTGCACGACTGAACCGGATCGTGTTTTATTAGAAAAGGCCATCTTGGCTGTTGGAAACCGAATGGTAATGCGGTTCATCGAATGGTTTTCTTGAAGAAGAAGAAGGAGCAGGAGGGGGGGGGGGGGGGGGGGGACCAAAACAAAACAAAAACATCCTGTCAAAATGGCAAAACTTTCATGTTCCGATTTGGGTTTCGTCTTCACGTTTGTCCTTCAAAGAGGCCGCCTTTTATTTTAAAAGATGTATTATTCACGTGGAATATTTTCATCTGGTCTATTTTGTCAGTGAAATTCTATATAGCGAACACGTTAAAATATTTCACTAACAAAATAGAATCAAGCAGAACAGGTTGACATGAAAATAATGAGCGCCTCGCGGTTTGGAGCAAGGTTGACTTGCTGGGTGTCGAATCGTAAAAAGCGTCGCAATCGGGTCTCGCTCCAAAGCGTGCCGTTTATTTTCTCATTTATAGAACGACGACCGGGGCGTGAGCGGCTAACGTATACCTTTTCCGCGTATAAAAATACACGAGCGACATAAAACAATCTCCATGTGCTTTAATTAACGAGCGCGTTCCGCCCAGCGCCGTGAAGCGTTTGGCGTGTTTGCGCGCGTCGCCGTGGGCGTATTCTTCGGCTTCCGGCGCGAGAAGCGGTTTGGTGTCGCAGTCGCGGATGAAGTGAACGTGTTTCGTGGTCTCAGTCGAAACAAATTTGTAAAAATAACCACCATGCGAATAAGGTGGTTTATGGTTCAGACCCTTCACAGAGCGCTTCAGGGAAGGCGACTTTGATGCTTTTTGATGGTTGACTTTGACGAGGTTTGGAGCAAAAGCGGGGGGGAAACGCCGGGTTGATTTATGCGTTTACGGTGAGGCCTCGTTTTCCATCCGTCGGCGGTTCCGGCCCGGGTGAAAGACACTTTGACGGAGATGAGTTGGGGGAACTGCCGTGTTGAATTGCTCTCAAATGACCCGGGAGTAGCGTGAAGACGCGGAGTGTGAAATGCTTTCACTCACGCTGATATGACCCAAAAGTGCCGGTTTGTCAGAACCGCAGCAAGCTGTGACGCCAATAAAACTCGGCTCCTCGCGGCACGAGCCCGTCTCGTGGCCGGCCGGACCGAAGCAGATGTGAAGCGCAGACGTGGCGGGGAGTACGACTTGCGGAGGGTCGCCGGTAAACGAAACTACCTGCAGAGACGCCAGGTGAGAGGCTACGAAGCGCCATTTGGAATGCTGACAATCTTCAGGGCGCCGTCCTGCCCGTGCGAAAAATCTTCAACCAAAAGTCGTCGCTTTGATTTCAATTTTGGGCGGCCATGTTTGGCTGTGCAGTGAAATAATGAATGTTACTTGACTTTTATCTGGAAGATCCCATTTTCATGGACACGAGTCACAAGGTGGGGGCACGGTGGCTCAGCTGGTAAAACGTTGGCCTCACAGTTCTGAGGTCCCGGGTTCAATCCCGGACCCGCCTGTGTGGAGTTTGCATGTTCTCCCCGTGCCTGCGTGAGGTTTTCTCCGGGCACTCCGGTTTCTTCCCGCATCCCAAAAACATGCAACATTAATTGGACACTCTTAATTGCCCCTACGTGTGATTGTCAGTGCGGCTGTTTGTCTCCATGTGCCCTGCGATTGGCTGGCGACCAGTTCGGGGTATACCCCGCCTCCTGCCCGTTGACAGCTGGGATAAGCTCGTGAGGATAGGCGGCTCAGAAAGTTGATGGATGCGAAAATGGATTCATTTCACAACTCTAAGAGGTGACTTTCAAATCCTTTCATCCATTTTGTGGAGCAGTTCTCCTCGTTAGACCCCAAAATGCCAGCCAATTGCAGGTCACAAGAAGCATCTGTTCATCTATCCATTTTCTTTGTCACTTATCCTCACAAGGATCGCGGGGAGTGCTGGAGCCTATCCCAGCTGTCAATGGGCTGGAGGGCAGGGTACACCCTGAACTGGTTGCCAGCCAATCGCAGGGCACATTGAGACAAAAAGCCGCACTCACAACTTTGTGAGGATAAGCGGATGGATGGATGAGTCACAAGGCTGTGCTACGTGTATTTGTACATGGAACATAGTAGGTAAGGGACTTTCCCAAAAAGACAATCAATGTCAGCGAGTGAAACTTTTTGGGCTGTATTTTGTACTTTTGGAGCACGGCGTAGTTAAGTGTAAAAATATGTCACCCGTGTATTCAAAGCCTATTTTTTCTCTCACATTTTTTCACTTAGCAGCAATGAAAAACATTTGGCAGGAGTGGAGAGAGCCGCCGATTTATGTCGGGATGCGTATCTGCTGGAAACACAAAAAGAGCTTTGAGACGGCGTGCGCTCCAAAAAAAAAAAACAACAAAAAAAAAAAAACGAAAAGAATAAAAAAATCAAAAAAAAAAAAAAAAAAAGCAGGACATTACACAAAAGAATAGCTCTTGGACAGCTATGACATTACATATAGGAGTCGGTTTCTGTTTATAGCCTCCGATAACGTTACATGGAGGAGTTGCTTTCTATTTACAGTAAGCGGGCAGTCGTCTCCCGGAAAGTGAGAGCGACTTCTTTGGCGCCGATTCATGTCAAGCGTTACCACTTTGCACGACAACAAAATGATTTCCTTACTAATTTGTCTTCAGGTTTGCTGAGCTCATGCGCCACACTGCTGACCCTTGAAGTGTCATTTATTTCTTTTTAAAGACCAAATTGTCGTTAAATTCACACCAATGCAAGTGAAAAAATAGCAACACAAAAACAAAACAAAAACATCACAGCTCACTGGGAAGTGCAGATTTTTTTCTGCGGGGATTAGCAACACGATAATACAGTAAGTAGAAAGATTTCAGCGGTGAGTTATTTTCAGAACGGGCTCGTGTGCACCGTGTTTGTTTGTGAACTGAGAACGGGGAGTCGCACTCCCACCCCGTCAGGAAGGGCCACAAATACGAGAGGGAGAAACCGGGCGGGACAGAAATGAATCCCGTTTCGGATCAAATGGCGTCATCAACCAAACTTGGAATCTTGATGAGTTTTTATCTTTTGGATTGGTGGGATTGGACGTGTTTCACTTGTAGGGAACGGGGAAGTGTTCCAGTCTCCAAAGTCTCCAGGACCACGAAAATTCTGTCACTCGTCACTATTTGGAGGATTGTCTGGAAAAGTTACAGAATATCGGCAACGCTGCTTTTCAAGCCATGTATGGAAATCCTAGTCTGCAAATATCAAATTTTTACTGGTAAGAACCACAATATTGGGCGTAATTGGACGCCCGTGTTCCGGAGTCCAGAACCATCTTGCTGTTGATGCTTTTCGAGTGGCGCCGACAGCTGCCGTCTGCTGCTATTTCAGTCAGCTGGGTTTCAAAGCCATAGCGTACGGTTAGCATCGACGCCCGCTAGCGCCTCGTTGCTACAGTCGATTCATCCATCAATCCATTTTCTTAGCCGCTTATCCCCACGAGGGTCGCGGGAGTGCCGGAAGAGCCTATCCCAGCTGTCAACGGGCAGGAGGCGGGGTTACATCCTGAACCGGTTGCCAGACAATCGCAGGGCACATCGAGACAAACAGCCGCACTCGCAATCACACCTACGGGCAATTTAGAGTGTCTGTTTTCGGGATGTGGGAGGAAACCGGAGTGGGGCGGAGGAAACCGTAGAAAACCCACGCAGGCACTGCAAACTCCACACAGGTGGGTCCGGGATTGGAACCGGGACCTCAGAACTGCGAGGCCAACACTTTTCGACGATTCATCCAGCTGTAAAAATTTCTGTCCGGTTGGGGCCAATGCGTCGGCCCCCCGCGACGTGCCGTAACGCGTGCACGTGAGGACAAAATGTCACGAGAGCGCAACCCTGCCGAGACGACGAGAAAAAGCGCGGCTGGAAAATGAGCACTTTGAAACAAAAGAAAAACAAACATCACGGCGGTCGTGAGAGTGGTTGAGAAATGCGGCCAGAGACCCGAGAGGCCCCGGGTTCGACCCCCGTTTGAAGTGATGGAGGAGAATTTGAAATCCGTCCACTCTAATTCGGTGGCATTTTATCGTGCCATTAAATCGCGGCGCGTTTGAAATTGAGAATCCCAAGAAGGCATTATTGCGAAACAATAGAAATGCATTTCACGTCGGCCGCCGTCAAATTGAGGGCGGCGGCCCGGGGCGTAGCTGGGGCGGGGCAACTGCAAAACAATTAAGAAAAGGGTGTTGTTCGCTGACAATCCACAAATGGCACAATGACAGACGATTTGCGCCCGCGGAAATTTTGCCTTTGTGTCTCGTCAGTTCGTCGGGAGGTTTTTCGACTGAGAGAGCCGTGAGGGCCAAATATTTGAAAAACGTGATTTCAAAAGAGCCATGTAATATTTTAAAAAGTAAATACAGGTATATTTGCGCGAGTGCAATAAGAATTCTTTTAAATAACGTTGTTACGCTGTTGCTAACCGACGATGGCAAAAGTAATTTTTACCACGAATGCGACTTGTAGTGCTTCGTACGTCGTTAGCTTAAGCGTCACGCAGGCGTTGAGACTTCCACCCGTTCGTCGTGAACGTAATGAAATTTGATTTGCTGTCGTGATGGGTGGTGAACGGATCTTGCCGACAAAGTTGAGTCTTTTATGCGTTTGATTATCTTGTCTTTACACGAAGTTGTCAAGGCTTATTGGCATTGTTGTTCAAATCTTCTTTGTTGTATTTTGCTTTGCGCGACCTTTGTCAAATAAAAAGCGTTTCCGTGATTAGTTGGTCCAACCGATCGCCGTTCGACCCTTTTCTACCAGCGCGCAACGACTTCCACGGCAAACTACGGCAACGCCGCTAGGACTAACTGTGTCTGCGTCGTTTGCGTTGCACGCATGACAGAAATCACATGTACAGTATGTCGTTGTGAGGGTTCTGCGGGTCGTATGGAACCATCAAAAGACCCAGGTATGCTTCCTGACCCCTGATTTGAACCGTACTTATAAAAATGTAGAAGAAGAAATGTAGAAATAGAAAAAGAAAACATTTGTATACAGTACGATAGTCATTAGCTACCTAAAATACCGTAATTTACGGCCTAAAAGCTTTAGCTTCGACTTCATTCACACCTTTCAACCCTGCGGTTTATGCGGTGATGCGGATAATTTGTGCATTTTTTTTCTAACGGCCGCAAGGGGGCACTCGAGCGGAAAAGGTAAGAGTGAGACCGGTGGAATATATGTGCCGAGGAAGTGACTTTTAACGGGCCGGCCCTGTTAGCGCTCCGCTAGCGTGTTACTGCCGTGTCTCTGATTTTTACTGGTATGTTTATTTTCACCGGCCCTGTTAGCGTGGCGGCGCTAGCGTGAAACTCTCTGTGTACCGTCTTTGTTTGTAAATATCTCGCGTTTCAATGTGTGGACTTGCGGCTTTTACACAGCTGCGGCGTATGTATGTACCAAATGGTATTTCCTTTACAAATGTACTGGGTTATCCTTATAACCAGGTGCGCTCTGTAGGCCGGGAATTATGGGAATTTTTTTTTTTTTTTTTTTTACTCCTATGTTAATTTTTCACTTGCATTTCATTAAACAACAACTTCTAATTTGAAGGGGGGCGCGTTCTAGTTGACCCCACCGGTCAACAGGTTCGACGTTGGTGTATTTCTGTGCATTCCCATGGGAAGTGCGAAGTGAAAACTGGTTGTTTTGCATTTTGTGGTTTCAAAGGTTCCAAAGAGAGACAACGTTGCTGTGCCTCGAAGGCTTCACAAGCGCCGTCGCGAAAAGAAACTTCGCATAAACTCCCCCCGTGATGACCAACTACTTCAAATCATAAAAATACATTGCAAAAAGTCAAGTTAATATTGTTGTAAAACAGTTTAACATTATGGAGAGTTTGCACATTACGAGTATGCAGTATTTGAATTATTGTTTGAACAAAAACATTCATATAAAAATGTATAACAATAAACAATTTTTAAAGATTGAATGCAAATTGGCGGCACGGTGGAACAGCTGGTAAAGCGTTGGCCTCTCAGTTCTAAGGTCCTGGGTTCAATCCCGGACCCGCCTGTGTGGAGTTTGCATGTTTTCCGTGTGCCTTCGTGGGTTGCACTCGGGTTTCCTCCCACATCCCAAAAATTCACATAATTAATTGGAGACTAAATTGCCCCAAGGTGTGATTGTGAGTGCGGCTGTTTGTCTCCATGTGCCCTGCGATTGGGTAGCAACCAGTTCAGGGTGTACCCTGCCTCCTGCCCCTTGACAGCTGGTATAGGCTCCAGCACTCCTGCGACCCTCGTAAGGATAAGCAGCTAAGAAAATGGATGGATGGATGGATATAAAATTGCCCCTAGGTGTGATTGTGAGTGTGACTGCTGTCTGTCTCGATGTGCCCTGCGATTGTTTGGCAACCAGTTCAGGGTGTATCCTGCCTCCTGCCCCTTGACAGCTGGTATAGGCTCCAGCACTCCTGCGACCCTCGTAAGGATAAGCAGCTGAGAAAATGGATAGAAGGATGGATGAATGCAAATTAATTGGATTTGTACATTAAATACAACTAAACTGTACTTAACAACCGCACTGTACCGGATTGGAAAAAAAGGTTCAAAAGCCGCTTTAACGTTATGAACATTTTATTCGGTGATACTTTTACGTACCACTAGAGGGTGCCCGTACGGCGTTCGTGGTACTGGTCCCACACTTTTGAGAATCGCTTCGCCGAGGAGCTTGTCGTCATTTTCCGCTCCGGCCAGTCCCCTGTGGAAAACGAAAAAAATGACACGCAAATAGTCTTGGAGCAGTTTGTGCGGCAAAATGGGGACAAATGTTGTTTTGTGCTTTCAAATGTTTTTTTTTTTTTAATCCGGACAAGCTTGTATTCGAGGGCTTTAAACGCACCTAAATCGGGCAGGCTATAAATATAGAAGTCAGTGGTATGTTATACAATAATGACACACTAATGTAGACGGTTACACCTCAAACATTATAAGCTGAGCTGTGAACACCCCGCCCCGCCCCCCCTCCCCCACCTCCACAGCCCCCACCTCAGTGGCTAAACTGCACACACTGCAGCCATTGAAAAGGCCCGACGCTCTGGATGAAGTTGGGATTGTTTGTCAGCCGGATGCAATGCCAGGAATGCTCACTGACACCCCCCCAACATGAGTGAGCGTCTCTTACACTATGTTTTGCGTTTCGAAGTGCGCATCCACATGCCCCCTGACCTCTAATGTGAAACTGGTTACTTTGGGACCACGCGTAGCTGGGATAGCCTCCAGCACTCCCATGACCCATATGAGGATAAGCGGCTCAGATGGGTTTGTGGATGGATGGATGGATGGATTCACACCACATGATGTAAATGACATCCATTTTGGGAGTTGGGGGGGGCACAATTGGGTTGGGAGAAGACATGAAATTGGATATCGTCACATCAGAACAAGAAATAAAGAGTATTAAAATAAAATATGAACATACAGTTTGATATCGCGGCTGCTCCAAAAACAAACTGATCAGACATAGCTTGTCACTGCGAGTCGCTCAAAAGAAACACCTGCAAATAAATTTGGTCAAAACCAGAAGTGAAGAACTGGGTCCAAGTGGGTTGGAACAGTTGGTGGAAGGTGTCTGGTGTTTTATGTGACAGAAGAGTCTGCCCTAGGATGAAGGACAAAGTTTATGAAACAGCGGTGAGGCCGGCCATGATGGACGGTGGCACTGAAAAGACAACAGGAAGCAGAACTGGAGGTGGCAGAAACGAAGATGTTGAGGTTCTCGCTCGGACTGAACAAGTTGGATAGGCTTAGTAATGAGCTCATTAGAGGGACAGCCAAAGTTGGATGTTTTGGAGACAAGGTTCGAGAGAGCAGACTTGGATGGTTTGGGCATGTCCAGAGGCGAGAGAGGGAGTATATCGGTAGAAGGGTGCTGAGCATGGGAGCTGTCAAGGAAGCGAGAACAAGAGGAAGACAAAAGAGAAGGTTGAGGGATGTTGTGAGGGACGACATGAGGACAGTGGGTGTTAGAGAGGAATATGCACGAGATAAGCGTAGATGGGAAAAAGATGACACGTTGTGGCGACCCCTAACGGGACAAGCCGAAAGAAAAAGAAGAAGCCCTTCATCCTAGCGGAGACTCTTCTGTCACATAGAACACCAGACACCTTCCGCCATCCCGCTTGGACCCGTTTCTTCACTTCCTTACCACGCTCAGCGTTGCTCTGTATTGTTGACCCCAAGTATTTGAAGTCACCCACCCTCGCCATCTCTTCTCCCTGGACCTTCACACTTCCTCCTCCGCCCCTCTCATTCACTTAACACAAATTTAATTTGAAAATTTGCTTTGACCCGCACTTTAAAGATGTACAACGGACGTCTAGTAAAGATTTGCCCTCACCTCCGACTTCCACAGAAGTGAGTGAAGGTTTTGCCAGAGGCTTCTCATCTTTTCACGCGGTTAATGAACCCTGCCTTTAACCACAACAGCAAACTCATGCACTTGCTATGCTTTGTACGTTGTGAGAACCGCTTTTCGAGCACTCTGACTGTGCCAATAAAACAGGGCGTAATCTTATGCAATAGAAAAGTCATATATAGATGTCCCATTTGTTTTAAAAGCATAAATTTTTCTTGCAATTTTGTAAACTACAGCAATTTTTCAGCCCCTGTGGCATTGTGATGGGCATCCACCGTGAGCCCCAGTAAGATAAGCTAAATGCTAAATAGCCATGCTCACATGTTGTTGTTAAATCGTCAACGTCTCAGTGGTTTTCCTCTTACAGAATGCGTGCAAATGTGTGTTAAAAAGACTTCCTGTGTAACTGCTCAGTGTTTTGAAACTTCCTGTGTGGCTGCAAATCTGCCCAGCAACAGCTTCCGAGTAGAAAAGGCTGCGGCCCGAGAGATCGGAGACATCAATTTCAGACCGTAGACGCAAGTCTCGCTCTCTCTGAGCTCTCCCTAAACTGCAGTTGGAAAAACTTCACTCTCTGACTCCTGTCTCGTTATTTTGCACCTCCTCGCGGGTCACTTTGTGGTATCGAGCCTGTTTAGACCCAACAGCCCCCCGACCCGAATTGTGCAATAACGGCACTCTCCAATGGAAAAGAAGGTTCCCACAGCAACCCTCCCCTCAACCCCCACCATTGTCCCACTAGGGACACTACTGAAAAACCCAAAACCCACGGGCACAGCCCTGGCAAGCATCATGAAGATTGCACAGGATTGCGTTTGGCTGCCCACAATAAAAAGCCACTTTCAAATGTTCACTTGTATCACAGAGCGTAGCCGCAGATGTCGCATGTTTCCAGGGGAATATGCAATCGGCGCGCCGACTCCAGGACTTGCCCGCAAGAGCTGCTGCCCTGTAATTGAGCGTTTCTGTATTTCTCTACCGTGAATCGTCTCCAAAGGCCTTTCAGAGAATTTGTTCAGTTCGTCCAACTTTCAAGGGCAGACAACGTAACAACACGGCCTCCGCATTCACCTCCAAGATCATCTGAGACCAGCCAGCCGGCAGCTCCAGCTACCAAGGATTTGCGGAACCGGACTTGAAGGACTACTTGAGAGGGCAAACGCTCACATCCGTTAGCATCTGGTACTTTGGCGGTGTTCTCGAGTTTTTAATGTGCGGGGCAGTGGCAGACAGCGTATATGGCATTGCTGGGTGTAACGGTTTATGGCAACGCCGTGGATCCAGTTGGCCATGGCATCGGTAAAGTACAGGACAGTGAAAACAGGTGCAGGTTCGGGATGAGATCCTGAAGCCCAATCTTGTGTCATTCATCTCCGGCCACTAATAATCAACAGACCCAAGTCGCAAGGATCTGCATTGGAGAGACTGACTAGCCGCTGCACAGGCGCATTGCGCGGCATCGACAAGAGGGTTGTTCAAGTCCAGAATCAGCGGTTCATTTGCTGTCATGGTCCTGCCGGTCCCAGCCCTGGCGGTGCAGGGTCCCCTACACACCTGCGTTGATTAGGAGGCGCGCCGGACACCTGCGCACCTCATCTGCAATAACGAACCCCAGTACATATAGGACACAGCGGACGGTCTGGCTTTGCCAGATCGTTGCCACCCATGGTTCGTTCCAGCACTTCCTTGTTTCTGATCCTGAATCCCGGTGTATCGACCTCCGACCAAACCAGTAAGCTTAACGTCCTTGATACCGCTGCTCCCTCTGACTGACCTCCCGTCTTACGACCTTGGAACGACTAAAGACCTTCTTTTAACTGCCTTCCTGCTTACCGAGTGGTGTATTTGGGTCCGCACTTGAGTTCCGGCTATGACTATATTTGCGCCTCAAGAAGTACGGGGCATTCCTTCGAGGACAACAATGTCCTAATTCTGGATCGGGTGGGCCTTTGGTTTTAGTGAGGTGTAAAAGAATCCATCCATGCTAATCTAGAGAAGCAGTCTCTAAACGGAGGAGGACGAGGTTTGAGGCATCACGTCACATTATTTTATTTGGCCGTAACAATGTCCTGGCACCCCCCCCCCCCAATCCCCTCCACCAAAGATCGCCTCATTTCACGGGAGGAATGACCCTAACGAGCTGTCTTACAATACGGCAATAACACTTATCGTCGCTCAGCCCCAGGAAACGCACCTAATGAAGCATAAAAAAAGGGCATAAATGTTCACGCTGAGCATTTTAGAAGTGAAAAGGAGCCTTTTGGAGTGAAGGTGAAAATCCTCCAACAAACAAGAAGAGTCCAGTTCCCTTGCGGGTGGACTCTCCCTACCTCGGTGGGTGTGTTCCTTGGGGGCGGTCGACAAAAGCTTCTTGTTTTTGCCCGGTGTCCTTCGTGAGACAGCCTGGATACTAATCCATCCTTCACGTCCGATTGCAAAACAACTCCTTTCCGCGAGTCTATAGCGTGAAACAGGCGACCTTTGTTTTACTCGCAATTATTGTCTCTGCACCGGCTGTCACCTTTAATTACAGGTTACGTTGATGTCTTAACAAAGACAAAACAAAATAATTGCAATTGTGGCAATGCGTGCTAACTGTGCAGCCACCAGCCAAAGGACGTGACTGCGGCAAAACACGCTATTGTGTTTCCTTTTGTTTGCCGCTGCGCCTCTTTAATGGGGTGTGCTTGCGGTTCGGTTGATAGCGTTGTTCCTTCAAAACAGGCCTCGGAACATAGCAATATTTTTAAAACATAACATCCTTACGTTTCCAAAGTGCCTGTCTAGGACGCACCTACAAAAGCAAATTGTGGAATTAACGCTATATATATATATATATATATATATATATAATATATATATATATATATATATATATATATATAATCTACTAATATTCGCACAACTGTGAATGGGCCCCAAAGAGCTAGTCCACCTGCGTCATCAAATCACGTCACTGGCCGGAAGTGTCGGTCAAACAAAGCATTGTTCAATGCTAGGTCGGTTGGCGACGACATGAAAATACGTTTTACAGCACGACGCCCAGAGTCTTGTCCGATACCGTTAAACATTTAGAAGGTGATAATAAACGAAGGTACGTGGAAAAATGAGAAACTTGGTATCGAGGAGCCATATTTAATGCCGAAGTCGATGTTTTCGCCCATAAGAAATTGGACCTTTAACCCTCTTCTGCTTGTCTCGGACAACTGGATCTACACATGTATCTGGTGAGTAAGTCCTCGAGATCTACACGGAAGAGTTTGAAACCGTAGAAAAGTCTGGACGCATACAAATACTTCGTCGGTGGATCTGTTCTCGACGGGGAGACGGCTTGTGAATGCGGAAGCCTACTCGGCTACGCGTTAACCTTTGCCGAAATCCATCGATCTTTTCAGCTTTCATTTTCAATATAAATACCATTATTTAAATTATTGATCCCCGGTTTTACACAAACCCGTATTCATTAACTATGATTGGGGGGACAGGCGCGTCGGCTCCTCCGTAGCGTTTCCCAAGAAGTATTTATAATGCCAAGATGGCTCATTTGAGAACAATGTGTTAAAAAATAATAATAACAATAAGACTGAGTCCTCTCCAACATACACGGAAGTGTGTTGCGGGCACACGTTAAACTTCCATAAACCTCTCCCGTGACAGACGTTTTTTTTTTTTTTTTGGTTTGTTTTTAAATGAGTCCAATTTGTATTAAAGAAAATAAACCACTAGGATAGCCTTCAGCCCCCGTACACGGAAGCGTGTTGCGGCCACACGTTAACCCGCGTAAACCTCTCTGCGACAGACACTTTATTTTCTTTTTTAAAATACGCATAGGACTCGTTTGATGTCTGCCTTTTGTTCCAAGGAACGGGCGAGAACTCCCTGTGACGCCAAAGAGGGTAAAAAGTGTAATAAAGAAGTTGACTGATCGCTCGGGTCCACCATAGTGACACTTTTTATTAGTAACACGCACACACGGCGGGCTCGTACAGTTGAAGTCCAGCTTGGTCCGATCACGGGACATGCCTTTCCCCTTCGCCCCCGTGAGATGACATCACACTCCGAGTTTCGCGTCCAAACATCTTCCCGTCCTGACTCGGGTCGGGACTCAATCTCAGTCTTCACTTTGTAGCTTGCGTTAGGAGAAACTGTCATGGCATGAAAGGGATGCAAATTCTCAATTCTGCTTGATCTAACGGCCGAATAGCATAAAAAAAATGTAAATAAAAAAAAAAAAAAAGAACAGAAAATAAAAATCAGAGACGACATCCATCCATTTTCTCAGCCACTTATCCTCATGAGGGAGTGCTGGAGCCCATTTCAGCTCTCAACGGCCAGGAGGCGGGCTACACCCAGAACTGGTTGCCAGCCGATCGCGGGGCACATCGAGACAGACAGCTTTCGTACTCACAATCACACCTAGGGGCAATTTAGTGTCCAATTAATGTCGCATGTCTTTGGAATGTGGGAGGAAACCGGGCTGCCCGGAGAAAAGCCACGCAGGCACGGGGAGACCATGCAAACTCCACACAGGTGGGTCCAGGATTGAACCCGGGACCTCAGAACCGTGAGGCCAACGCTTTACCAGCTGAGACACCGTGCCCAGAAACAACAAAAAATGCAAAATTGATCCATCTGTTCTTAGAAGCGCTTCTTTTAAAGTATAGAAAAGTATTATTACGGTGATATTATAATGCAGCACAAACGCTACGCTGAAAAGTAATGTATTTATTTGCATAGCGTCCGAGCTCTTACGGCAAAGGCGACGCGAATGAAACGTCAACTCTGCCGCGCTGGGGCCGAGGGCAGCCGTAGACGAAGATGAGTGACACGATAATTGCGACTAAATATTACTTGTTTGACAGACAAGTCATTCGTCTGAGGAAATGGCTGCCTTCACAAGCATTCAACATGTCGGACCTTAACTGGAGATCTGCTTTTCCACTGGAGTTGAACGGCGCCGCGTCGTAGTTTTGCAGGTTTCTGATTTACATTGGACGTGAATATTTGCTTGATATTTTCACACATTAGCTGACGAATCGGTTGGGAAAATAGATTTTATGATGGCGGTGAATGAAACAATGTCAAACTGCCATCTTTTGATTACGATCGCAGTGCCGTAATTCCTGGGCCTGAGCTCAAATTTGTTCGGGTGGGGGCGGGGGCAAAGGTATATAGGTTGCTCCTCTCCTCTGCAGTATGGGTGGGCAAAGCTGACGTCTTGAGGGAAGAATGATGAAAAGAGGACCACCACCCCCCACACAAATGCAGTGAGTGAAATGTTCGAGGACAGTCCGCGTCAAATTGTCCTCACATGCCGACCCGGGAAGGCGATTTCCACAACAGTCCTCTGTGCGAGCTACGACGGGGGTCGTCAATCAGGCCCGGCGGGGGAGGGGGCGGCTCCGAGGGCGATCGCCGCTCTTTCACGCGGGGAATCCCAAACTGCTCTGTGCGTTTTGTCGCTACCGCCTTTGAGTTTATCAGGTGTGAGCGTTCCAAGGGCAATTAGCTTAAACGGCCACAAAAGCAGCTCGAAGCCAATTCCCCAACGCGGAAGCGCCGATTGTATCGACTTGAAAGGAATGCGGAGATGAAACGGTTGATGCTTGCGTGACAGAAAGCGGGCAGGTAGTGAGCGAGTTGGAGACTTGGAACATTTTTGCATAAGCGGGGACACCTTGGATGCTTAATCCAAACATTTGTGAAAGGAAGCGACATTGGAAAACATTCATTAACGCTTTCAAGAGTCAAGGAGGTGATATAAAGACTTTCTTTCCAAACTGTGACTGTAACACGGCTGCGCTCAGTCGAGATGGATCTATGTTCCTGCACCACGCCTCTCCACCCGTGGAGTCGAACCCCCAAGTACGAATGCTCACGAAACAATTACGCGCTTCGGAGCTACCTCGCAAGAGATCCTAATCACGAGATGACGAGGCGAGAAGCGTGCCCCGGTGCGTTGCGCAAAACCGTCCGAGATATCGAGCCAGGGATCGCCGGCGACAAACCCAACGTCGTGTCGGGCGGCGACCCGCCTCCAGTAGCAACTCCCGCGGCCCGTGAGATTGACGCTGTCGCGACTCCGTTCGGGCCGGCGCCACAAGCTCGACAACTATCAGCGTCGATAAATGGCCGTTGTGTGACGTCGTCCCCCACGGTACGCATCATCTCAAAAACCAACCAACCTGTGGCGCACCCCCGGCCTGTGTGGCTCACTTTCTGGACCTTGATACTTGATATAACGACTGTCGTACTTGGCTACAACGACAACCGTAACACGGCAGTAAGACAGCTCAAATATAGAAGAGAATTGTTTTGATTCATCCTCTTCCTGTTCAGTGAACCCACCAAAGTCGTCATCTTTCGACTCGGCGTTGAAGAGTCTCAGAAAGTCTCCGTCACACACCGTTTCAGTCTCTCAGTCGTGCTCGATGTCATTTTCATCTCGAGTGACTGCTGAAGTCCCGCAGTTCTCCTCAAGCAGCAGTCCCGCCTTTGAATTCGGTGGTGATGGTTGGATGGTTCGTGCTGCGCCATGTTTTTCAGATCCACTGAAAAAGATGACGTATGCACGGGGCCAGTTTTTCTGAAAGATTTCAAATTAATTACAGTTTGCATTTGTGCCTGTCATATTGCGTTATTCTCCGCACGCACCAAAATCTAACGCCGTCTTCTTCGACATGCTCAAGGTAGCGTCATCCAGTTCTACACTCGCCGGATGTAGATTCTTCTTCTACGCTCGCTGAATGTAAAGTCTTCTTCTTCTTCTTCTACATTTTCTTCCGCTATATATATATATATATAGCGAGTGGATTACAGGGAACGGCCATGTTTCAAGCATTACGTTCGGACAGCTTTTTCTTGTACGTTTAAACCGATAGCCGCTCGTGCGGGAAAAAAAAATGTAGCCTTATAATCTCAAAAATACAAATATTTTGAACACTTTTCTTTTGTGTTATGTTCTGGGGTCCCCTTTTGGTTCATGAGAACGACGCCACTGACTTCATATCTTTGATTTGCAATCAAAAGCCATATGTATCATTTCTTCAAAAAGGAATATTAACCTAAATATTCTTCCTCCATGGGAGGAAGAAAAACTTGAGCAGGGATAATCTGCAAGCCGCGATGGTCCTTAAAGCGTTAACTGCTGAGCCCGTGTGAAAGCTGCTTACCAATCGCTAACCTGGTGTGAGTAAATCTCCATTATGGTGGACAGAGACGCTGCGATTGGCTGCTAACCAGTTCAGGGTGTACCCCGCCTCCTGGGATAGGCTCCAGCACTCCCGTGATCCTCGTGAGGATAAGCAGCTCAGAAAATGAATGGTTGGATGGATGGATGGATGAACCGAGAGGGCTTCACAGTGTGCTACTGGTTAGCATGTCACAGGCCACAGTCTTGAGGTTTTGAGTTCAAATCTCTGCACTGTGACCTTCCTGTGTGGAGTTCCAGTATCAGTGCCGCAAACCAGTATAAATTACTCATGATTTAACTGTATATAACTTTTATTTAAAACGTTGTACTGTGTTGGTAACTTCTGACGTGAAAGTCAAGATCATTGTCTCTACAGAAAATTTGAACTAGCATCTGCAAAAGGATGTAGTGGACCCAAAGTTCTGCTGAAATTAGCCTTTGTTGTCCGAATCGCCTCCTGGCATCCCAAAGTTCTTAGAAACCAATTAAGATAAAGACTACGAAGGCGACAAGCCATAAAATTAAAATATTAAAAACCCAGAGGAAAATTCAGGTGGGCTGTTGCTCCACAGGCGGCACGGTGGATCAACTGGAAAGCGTTTGCCTCACAGTTCTGAGGTCCCAGGTGCATGTTCTCCATGAGTTTTCTCCTGGCACTCCAGTTTCCTCCCACATCCCCCAAAAAAAAATCCCACAATTGGACACACTAAATTGCCCCTAGGTGTGATTGTGTGAGTGTTTGTCTCGATTTGCCCTGTGATTAGCTGGCAACCAGTTCAAGGTGTACCTCGCCTCCTGCCCATTTACAGCTGGGATTGGCTCCAGCACTCCCCGCGACCCTTGTGAGGATAAGCGGCTAAGAAAACGGACGGATGTTGTTCTACAAAGTGATCGTTTTCCAGCGCAGTAGAAATCGAAGCGTCCCTTATCATGAAAGGGCTTAAAGGGTCAAATGTGAGGTTAGAAGCAGCTAGCTTGCGCCTTCTACATCGCCGGATCCGCCTTCAAGATCTGAGACCGTAACGGGGATGCGGTGTCAGTCAAGCAAAGAAGGGGGGGGGGTGGGCGGTGGGGGCTCTCCAGCAATATCAGGAGTGGGAGAACAGGCAGGCCTTTGTTAAAAAAAAAAACAAAAAAAAGCTTTAGTTTCGTATCAGAAGAGAGAGAAGCCATTGTGCTCGAGAAAAAAACCTCCTTCTGGTTCACGTCCTCGGATCGTAACGATCACTTTACAAACGCTGCCAAAAGCGTACGCGCCTCGCTGGAAAGAAATCTCCTTAGACGAGATCGGGAAGACAAAAACGAGCACTCGCGGTCCGCATTTATCGACGGAAAAAGAAGACCCGTTGGTGCCACATTTCTGATTTGAAGAGAACGATCACTTGCGTCCTGCAAAACGGGAGATTTGTTTTACCATCGTAGTCCGACGTCGAGTCCGGATGGAGACCCAAATAACCACAATACCCCAAAAAAATGACTTTTCTTTTTTTTTTAATTTCACAAAAATGAATGCTTCTGCTCTTTAAAGACAGACAGAGTATTCGAGACACACTCAAAAAATGCACAGTTCTCACGTTACAAACATGAAGAATATTTCACAGGTCATTTTAGGCACTTGGAATTACAAACCAAATTCCCTTTTCTGAGAAAATACATCTTTGGTCCAGTATTTTACAAACAAACAAAAAATTCAAAGCCAGAGTGTGGAAAAATAGCAACAGCTTAAGCACTTGTCACCTCGAGATTGTATTTCTATAAAACAAAAAAAAGCTTCATAAACAGTCGTTTATTCATTCAATTTTTTTTTTTTTTTACTTTTAAATAAGACATCATCGCTACAGCTTTTAAAAAAAAAACGACCAGCAATCTGATGGATGTTGAGTCGGCTCAATCGTGTGACGTACAGCAGAACAGGATGGTTTCGCGCGTTGGTTTGAAATCGAATCACATTTGGCAAACGTGTTTTTTGGTTTTTGGTTTTTGGTTTTTTTTTTTTTTTGGTTGTCGTCGTCTTGTGTGTTCAGTCCACTTTCTGCAAAAAGATCCAAAAGCGATCCATCTTTGGGGGCGCGTCGGCCTCAGCTACACGGCAGCCACGTCTGGTAGGAAGCGGCGCACGGCGACACGTGCGGCGCCTGCACGTGCGCGATGTAGTAATTGCTGAAGTTTATGTCCTGGACGTACGGCGCGGGCTGGTAATAGCACGTGACGTTGGTCACCGTGGGGATGGCGTTCTGCTCGGCCAGCACCTTCAGCGCCAGCATGGAGATCAGGCTGAGGGTCTGGCGCCGCTCGTGACCCATCAGACACACGGTGCTCTCGTTCACCACCTGGTACAGCGTCATCAGGCACTCGTAGCGTTTGTGCTCCATGCCGGCGAAGTGGTTTTGGAGGTAGGCCTCCAGTTTCCTCTGCTGCTCGCCGATGTCGGAGAAGTCAATAAAGAAGCGCGAGCACATGTAGCGCTGCATCTGCTTCATGTCCGACTCGGAGGCCGCTCGGAAGCCCCGCACGAGCAGGTGGCAGTACTTCAGCAGGCCGCCTCCGCGGATCTCTTCGGGGCTTCGCGTGGCGATGGTCCTCTGGCGCAAGTGGTCCATGGCCTCCTGGAAGTCGCCGTAGACGCTCTCGCCCACCACCGTGGGGTGGAAGCTCTCCGACATGGGCGTCTCGGAGCAGCGGTCGAACAAGAGCAGGGAGTCCAGGCAAATCTGGAAGGAGTCCACGCTGAACTCAAACTGCCGCCTCAAAGAGTCCACAAATTTTAGCTCCACGTTCTTGCCCGTGTTGTTGGACAGCGAGATGAGGCTCCAGCGGTCCGTGTCGTTGCAGACTTTCACCAGTTTCTGCACGTAGGCCTCCTTCAGGGTCAGCGCCGTGATGCGCTCCCTGGAGACGCCAGCGGGGAGGAAGTCAAAGAGGCAGTCCAGCACCACGTCCTTCACCAGTCGGAACGCCTGGTCGTCCTTCAGCGCCACGCCGAAGATCAGGTCCAGGTCCTTGTAGCCCAGCCCCGTGTCCTGGTGGAGCACGTGGCTGGCGGCCGATCCGTTCAGCCTCACGTCTTTGACGCGCACCCCCTTGTCCTCCAGCCGAGCCCGCACCACCTAGACGAGAGGAACACAAGCGGCGGGGCCGTTAAATACGCACGCGGGATCGCTTTGAGGTGGTCCGGTCGATACTCGTGCTCTCAAAGTCCATTTCGGGTGAAATGAAAGCGGAGGAGGCCAAAGATAGCGCGGCTGTCTCAAAACCGTCTCATCTCGCATGCTGTGGTGACATGACGAATCCGGTATGTTTGCGAGCCCCCGGTTGAAGTTGATATGAAACGTGGCCCTCCTCCCGAGCCTTACGGGTCACTGACTCGGCTGCGTTTCCTCCCCCACCCGCATCTTAGTGACCCGGATGACGGTTCAACGAAAGTATTTTTCCGCAGACCGAGGGGGACCAGCGGCGACCTGAATAAAGTGCGCCTTCGGCTCACTCGTTCATCTACGAAACGGACGAACGGCTCGTGAGCCAAAGCAAACCGCGTCACGTGTGTCCAAGCATCCGTGAAAACGGACATGTCATTGTCTAAAGCCGCGTTATGTCTCTCTTCGAGGAGCAGCTCCTGATTTGAACGCCTATCGGATGACGTGGGGCTATTTATAAACACACACCGGACTATCTACGGCAGGAACCACATCGTGTGTCATCTCTCCGGAAAGCTCTCCGAACAGCTCACGACCCGATCTCGATCCATCCATCTGTAAACGTACGCGGGATCTTCCCGAGTCCTAATTCTGCCCCGCGCAGTACTGACCCGTCAGATTAGAGCGCGCTAACGCTCTTGTATGATGACCACACAAGACCTATTTATACATCCTGAGTCAGGCTAGGGAGAGATTTTATTTTTTATTTTATTATCCCCCCCCCCTCCCCCTCGAGGCAAGGCAAGCCCTCACACAATCTCCCCGGCGAAATTTGCTCGGAATGACTCAGCCTGGGAGAACGTGAACTTTGCCTGCATTGATGTCACGTCCCGGAATGCGGACGCTCGCGTTGACATCAGGCGGCGCTCTTGCAGGAGCTGCAAGCGTGGAGGTGAAACCTTAGCGGGGGCCAGCCGCGTGTCTTTCCTTATATAGTAAGCGAGGCGCTGATAAAAGTGACAGTGGGGGCTTGCGTAGTAAAAAAAAAGGAAAAAAAAAAAAAAAACGACTCGCGAGGAACTCGATAAAAAGGCCAATGCGGACAATCTCGTCCTTTAAACACCGCATGGGCCAAAATCATGGGAAAAAAATCATCAAATTTTCACTCATCGTGCCAGGGAATGTAAATAATGTAACATGTTCTTCCATCAGCATGAAAAGTTGAACTCTGGAGTCTGCATAAAAGGCCAAAAGGGACTCGAGGGGCTCCGAGCTGCATTTTTTTTTTTTTTAAGTTTCCTGCGACACTCAATGGTGTATTCATCTTTCCGTAACCACAAGCGCGAGCTCGAGGCTTCGCGCACTCTGAGATCATCATCATCAACGTGGGAATAAAAGAAGTCCGGCGTGACTGTCGGACTCGGACGTGGACCATAAGTGGAATCTTGAGTCATGAGAAGACGCTTCGCAGATCGCCAAGCGTCTGCCCGGAGGCCGCAAGGGAAGGGGAAAAACTGTGTAAGCAAGCCACTGGAAATGGAGGGGGGAGGGGGGGGGGTAAAGACAGACAGACTGACAACTCCTTAAAAAGCGGTACATTTGTTTTTAAAATGAGAGAGAAGGGAAAACTTTACGGAACTATTACGCAAAATGGGGAGTGAAAAACGTTGCGTGCATCCATGGAAGTTTTCACAAGCATGCAAAGTACTTTGGAAGTATTTTTTTTTTTCTTCTCAATTTCTCTACCTGAACAATCTGTCGTGGGCTCATGGACAGCGTGGGGAAGTTTCCCCGGCCGTGGATGGGCACCGCGTCCCCCAGGATGGAGTCCAACCGCTGCACCTGATCCCAGGACAAGACGCAGAAGCGCCGGCTCTGCTTCGAGGCTTCCCCGCGCTCCATGCCGATCGACCAGCTCCCGAGAAGACACACACGGACCCAAAGAAAAAAAAATGGGAGCCCAGCAAAATTCCGGTGGGATATATTCCACTGAGTGTGTTTCTCTGTTGGATGGAGGTCGCGGGGGGGGGGAAGGAAGTGTCGGGTCAGCCGGCAGCCGAGAAGTCCGCCCTGCGAGTTCGAGCGTCGATTCATAAGGAAGGTCTCGTGAGCTGCGAAGCTCCGCCCTCATTACCATATTGCGCGCTGATTGGCCGCCGGCTTCGCTCATCTCGGAAAGGACCTCTGGACACGCCCTCTCCGTGACGTCACGCCCCCCCTGGCAAAATATATATATATATATATATATATATATAATTTAAATAAATAAATAAAAACGACTCCGCAGCGCATTGATGTCAATTCAGCAACTTGCCAGAACTCGCCAGAACTTTCCTTTCAAAGGGGACATAAAAAATGCGATTTTTCAAATTTGTTTGAAAAAATATTCAATGAGTTGACCAAAAAAAAAAAACAAAAAACAATCTAGAACTCTTCCCTTCAAAACAACTCAACAAACTCACAGCCTCCATCCAGCCATCTATTTTCTTTGCCGCTTATCCACACGAGGAAATGTCATACAAACACTTTATCAGTTTGCTTTATTCATCGTCATCTTGTAATTACAGTTTGTCTTTTTTGGATTTAATTTGCGGTTGTCAAACAATTTCTCCATTCATCAATTACCTGAGCCGCTTATCCTCACGATGGTCGTACTGGGATGGGAGTACTTGTGAGTGTTTATAAACATTCCAAAAAAATATATCTATGCAACTATCACTGTGACTCTTACTAATTATGATGCTTGGGTTGGATTAATAATTCAACAGTACATATTTTGAAACAGGGTTTAAAAAAAAGATTAAAAAATGTATTACATGATGACGTTTTCATCCATCCATCCATTTTCTTCACCGCTTATCCTCACAGGGGTCGCAGGGAGTGGTTTTGGAGCCTATCCTGGCTGTCAATGGGCAGGAGGCGAAGTACACCTTGAACTGGTCACCAGCAGGGCACATGGAGACAAATAGCCACACTCACCATCGCACCTTGGGGCAATTTGGAGTGTCCAATTAATGTTGGAGGTTTTTGGGATGCGGGAGGAAACCGGAGTGCCCGGAGAAAACCCCACACAGGCACGGGGAGAACACGCAAACTCCACACAGGCGGGTCCGGGATTGAACCCGGGACCTCAGAACTGTGAGGCCAACGCTTTACCATCTGATCCACCGTGCCGCCCAAACACATCCTCAAAACACGCATTAATTGCTGACTCTAAATTGCCCGTAGGTGTGAGCCTGACTGTTGGTCTCCATGTGTGTCCTGCGATTGGCCGGCAACCGGTTCAGGGCGTACCGCAATTCCTGACCGATGAGAGCCGGGATCGGCTCCCGAGCGCTCCCCGCGACCATTGTGAGGATAAGCGGCTCAGGTGATTGATGAATGGAGAAATTGTTCAACAACCGCAAATCAAATCCAAAAAAAGATACACTGTAACTACAAGATGACGATGAATAAAGCAAACCTATAAAGTGTCCAAATTTTAAAAAATAATAACAATAATAATACGTGTGACGATAAAGAAAGTAAAACTAATCCATCGGGCAACGTTCGTCACAGGCGAGGTGGCACCTGTCCAAGCGATCTTTGGGTGTGCCGCCGAGTGAACTCCAGCGATGCCGCGGCGTCGTCTGCATAATATTTCGTATAATTATGCAACGGGATGGAAATGTAATCTATCAACAAACCGCCATCTTGCTACACGTTCTTAAAAAAATAAAAATGAAAATAAAATCTCTCAGAAGTTGTTACCAAACTACCTGCGACGAAACGCTCCACGTTTGTTGACTGAAGAGATATTTGCAGAGCAAGGCGGATGTTGTTTTTTTTTTTTTTTTTTTTTTGGGGGGGGGGGGGGATGTTTCCAACGCCCTGCTGCACGAGCGTATCTGCGGGCCTTGCCGGCCGGCGCCACTTGTGAGCGAATTTATTCAGAGCGAGCGTTGGCCTACCGTGCCAAAACGCTTTCGTCGCTCCACCCTTTCGATGTAAAAACGACCACCTGCTGAGTTTGCTTTCACTGGGCTTTTTTATGTATTTTTTTGTGCATAACTATTAAAAAAAAATGACTGAATACATGGCTGAGGGGTCATTAACCCATCTGACCTTTGGGTGCTTGGGGGGGGGGGGGCAACCTGGGCCAGATGCCATTTGATCATACCGGTCCAATCGCTGACTGTAAAGCAGATACGGCGTTAAACTATCCATCCATCCATTTTCTTTGCCGCTTATCCTCACGAGGAGTGCTGAAGTCTAACCCAGCTGTCAATGAGAAGGAGGCGGGGTACACGCTGGACTGGTTGCCAGCCAATCGGAGGGCACATAGAGACAGACAAAACAGTCGCACTCACAATCACACCTTGGGGCAATTTAGAGTGTCTTTGGGATGTGGGAGGGAACCGGAATGGTCAGAGAAAACCCACGCCGGAACGGGGAGAACATGCAAACTCCACACAGGCGGGGCTGGGATTCAAACCCCGATCCTCAAACCTGTGAGGCCAAGGCTCTACAGCTGCGCCACCCAAATATTTGCTATTGTCGGCTATTTTTCAAATTGTAATACTGTGGCGCATAGGTGTCAAACACAAGGCCAGGGGGCCAATCCCCGAAGGCAAATCATCGGTGTCAAAATCCATGATTCTTGTGAAAATATGCCCCAACATTTCAAATTGTCATGTATCATAAATGATAATGTTGAGATATGTTGTAGTGGTACACACGCCTGCCTTTGGTGCGGGCAGCACGGGATCGATTCCCGCTCAGTGATAGTGTCAATACCTGATCTGCGACTGACTGGCGACCACTTCAGGGTGTCGTCCGCCTTTCACCCGAAGCTAGCTGGGATAGCCTCCGCCTTTCCCGCAACCCTTGTGAGGATAAGCGGCTTAGATAATGATAATGTTGAGAAATTGTGTTAACAAACATGAACGATGGTTGAAAAACCCATTACGCTTGATTTCTGATTCCAAAACTCGTTCACAAATTCTACGTGTAAATATAACGAGGCCGCGCCACGGTGGCTCAGCTGGTAAAGGGTTGGCCTCACAGTTCTCAGGACCCGGGTTCGATCCCAGCCCCGCCTGTGTAGAGTTTGCACGTTCTCCCCGTGCCTGTGTGGGCTTTGCTCCGGGCACTCCGGTTTCCTCCCAAATCCCAGAAACGTGCAACATTAATTAGACACTCTAAATTTTCCATTTTCTTTGCCACTTATCCTCACGAGGGTCGTCGGGAGCGCTGGAGCCTATTCCAGCTGTCAACGGGCAGGAGGCGGGTTTCCGGTTTCCTCCCACATCCCAGAAACGTGCAACATTAATTAGACACTCAAAATTGCCCCAAGGTGTGATTGTGAGTGCGGCTCTTTGTCTCTATGCACCCTGCGATTGGCTGGCGACCAGTTCAGGGTGTAACCTGCCTCCTGGCTGTTGACAGCTGGGATAGGCTCCGGCACTCCCTGCGACCCTCATGAGGATAAGCGGCGAAGAAAATGGATGGATGGAAATATAATGAGGCAATTGAGGTTTTCTACGGTTTCACCACGACGTCCCTCTTTGGGAAATGGTGACTCCAATGTGGCCCGCGACAAAAATGAGTTTGACACCCCTGCTCTAGCGGGTCATTTCATGATCTGTGTCAAAACCTCGACAGACACGGTCAGAGCGATGACAACTGAACAAGTTGACCGGTGTGGGAGTCGAATTCCTTCCGGCGGCGTCAAATCAAAATCGGCATTTTTGTCTGAGCAATGGAAACGTTTGTCGAGTTACGGTGATGTAATAATCTAGACTGCAAATGGACGTCTATGACATCACGGCACAACAATCTTTGTGCCTGCCAGTAATTAGACAAGTCCTCGGCAACGGAAATGAGCTCGTTAAAGTACTGAATGGATGTTTCTCCGGAAAGAGCCTCGAGGGCGTGTTTGCGCTTTTGTCGGGTTGGTTCTGTCCGGACAAAATGCAGATTAATCCCAAGGCGCGTCTCGCGTCGTTCACGTGTGCCGACGACGCTTGAACGCGCCGGTGAATCAGCGAAAAGCGTAAACGATTAAGTTGGGTACGGCTTTGTTGTTATTGTTTGTTTTTTTTTTAACTTGTGACAGTAAAAAAAAAAAAAATAAAAATGAGTGAGAGACGTACAGTTATGAGCGTTACCTAAAAACGGAAGAATGATTTGGTAGCACGTGGGCCAAAGAGGAATATTTTGGGGAAAGGTGAAGCCGAACCAGGAAACCGAGGTTCAATGGAACCGTCCAACGTCAGAATGAAATGGCACAAAACTTTCACTTGCATGTCCTCCCCCGTGCCTGCGTGGGTTTTCTCCGGGTACGCCGGTTTCCTCCCACATCCCAAAAACTTGCAACATTAATTGGACACTCTAAATTGCCCCTCGGTGTGATTGTGAGTGTGGCTGTTTGTCTCTATCTGACCTGCGATTGGCTGGCGACCAGTCCAGGGTGTACCCCGCCTCCTGCCCCTTGACAGCTGGGATAGGCTCCAGCACTCCCGACGACCCTCGTGAGGATAAGCGGCAAAGAAAATGGATGGATGGATCTGTTATGAATGGAATGAATGAAGGAGTCGTGGTACACACGCCTGAATTTGGTGCGGGCAACGTGGGATCGATTCCCGCTCAGTGATGGTATTGATACTTGCCCTGTGACTGACTGGCAACCACTTCAGGGTGGTGTACCTTGCCTCCTGCCTCTTGTGAGGATAAGCGGCTAAGAAACTGGATGAATGGACTTGTTTCACAATTTAATTTCTTCAGTCTGTTCAAGTTTTTCTCATTCGCATCTGATTGCGACGTCGAGGCACAAAATGCATTTAACGTTAATGTGTAATTTGACGATGAATAACGCAAGAATCGGAAGAACCGATAAACACTTTTCCTCCCGAGTCGGCCATTTGTGTACGAGGTCGGGGATCAGGCAGGCAGTCGACGGGAGCAGCGGTAAACCAGGACGTTAGGCGCAGAAGGCAGGCCAGCGGGCAGGCAGGGATCGGTATAACGGAAGATCTGGAACAGGATTGCGAGATTGCGGGAACGAGGCACTGAGCAACGATCTGGCAAAGGCCAGACCGTACGTCTGGTTCTATATAACTGGGACGTGGGACTGGTACGGCCAGGACAGGGACCGGCAGGGCCATGACAATCATCTTATTTCAATGTATTTGTTTTATATAAAAAGTATTTTGATGTCAATTCTGACTTTAATGGTTGGAATCCGACTTAAGTCGAAATCCGTTCGGTACTGTAGAAACAGATCTCAGTCGTAGACCGAGGACACCCTGTACAGTATTAAGTTACTTCATCGAACATCCAGAAGCTGTCGGTGTTTGAACGCCGACAGGCTGCAAATAAAATATTTTTAAAGCGTCGCTTGGCGGACCGTCACCCGCCCATAAATTGTCATTATCGCGTTGCGCATTTAGACAAGGTGGCAAAAACAATCACTCCCCCGTTTATTGTTGTGCAAGAGTTTACGACGAAAAGGTTTTCCACCGCGCTGACCTTTAAGCTTCTCTTTTTTTTTTTTCTTTCCAGAACACTCCCCCGGTCTCACGTAACACCGCGGCACTTGTCCGCTCAGAACTTTTAATTGCATCGATTCCCGTTGGAGAGAAGCCAAGACGAAAGCGGGTAAACACGGACCAGAGAGAGCCCACGGTGGTAATCCCCACACAAAAGGCCGACGTCACGCGCAATGGCAGACGCGGCGGCTTCGCGCCAGTAATTTCCTCTTTTTAAAACGAGAGGCAATCGCGCTCGTACCGGTCCACGCGGCGCGTAAGTGCGCCCGTAAAATGTTTACGAGAGAGTGAAGTTCATCTCGGGATTGACCGCTGTTAGCTTTATAAACCGCACGCACAAAAAACACTTGGACGCGCGCGTCATAATGTTTCCCCTCAAAAAGGTGCGCGCGCATCCGGGACGACGGGGCTTTTTCGGTCCCCCATAATCCTCACATCGCCATGGCGACAGCATCCCTCCGTGTCACTCGTCACGGTGGGGGACTATAAATAGCCCGGCTGATTGGCAGCTGCGCATCCTGGGAAAGAAAAGACGCGTTTCGCCTGAATGTGAAACACTCGCCGAAAGCGCAAAGAGGCCAGATAAATATTAATCCGCTTGACATTATCGGGTTTCTCCACGCTCCCATGGCCGGAGTGACTCACGCGTGTACACAACATGAGCGATTTGGTAGTTAGCATTTATTATCGGATCATATATCTTATTTATAGACTGGGCTGACGTTAACATTTCGGATTTTTTATTTTTTTTTCTTCATAATAATCTGAAAAGGTTTACCGTCGTGCGATTTTGAAACAAAGGCTTGGAATTGGCTTCAGGCGACCTAATAATAAAATGTACGCAATGTAAAATTTTTGCCTTAAGGGTTATTAGAAATGTCATCATTACTTTAGAAGTCTATGAAGTACCGATTGCGGTAAGCAAATAAATGCGTTTACTCAACTGTCGTATCATCATATTTTGTGTTGCGTTCAGTTCTTTTCATTCTTTTACGCTCATTATTGAAATTCTCTTTCAAATGTAATTTCTGAATTTCGTAGCATTTTAACTCTCACAGCTATAATATGCCTTTTTTTTTTTTTTTTTTTTTTTCATTTTAGGAAATGAAGGCTGCGGTCGTGCCCGCCGGCAGTTTGAACTGCGCAAATTATTACGCTATAAAAGCACTCACGGCGTCATTTTATCGCTTCGGTCAACAAGAACTGACGAAGGCACCTTGAATCAGAGCCGAAACGTCTGCTAAGACAAACAAAAGAGTCCACTTGCGACACGCTGCTACACTTTTATTCCATCTTTAAGAAAATATCGCTGAATAAATCATTTGCAGTGAAATCAAACTACCGTAATTTCCGGACTTCAAGCCGTGACTTTTTTTCACACGCTTTCAACCCTGCGGTTAATGCGGGGATGCGGCGCTAGCGTTAGCACGGCGCTAGCATTAGCGCACCTGGTTATAAGGCTCAGTCCACAAAAAGTTTAAAGAGCGAGCGTTATCATCAATCTCTTTCTGTACCGAGCCTTATAACCAAGTGCGCTCTGTAGGAGGGGGAAATTATGGATTAACAATTAATTTTGATTCTGCTCCAATTGTACTAGTATTCCAATTACATTAACAGGGTTGCAAGTGACGGGTTCGCAAATCTACGCTAACAGTTAATGTGAGTTTATGCTTAAGTGGACCCGTTAGCTGTATGCTAACAGGCCAAGAACAAACTTAGCTGTTCCATAAAAGAAAAATATTGAGGTTTTTTTTTTAAAGATAATTTGAGAAACAGGGTTGAGTTGTCTTGGTTGATGTATTCTATTCTGGCTGAAAACATTTTAAAAAGATGAAAAATAGAAGGAAGAATTGACCTGATGTTCGCTCATTGTTAGAGCAATTAGCTTGCTGATGTCGTTTCTGCTGAGTCAAATCGCGGACTTCTTTTCCCTTTTCACGTAGGCGGCTAAAACCAAAACTTAGTTGGTCTTTTACATTCAAGGGAAAGGTGGCAGAAGAAATATGTATCACTTTTACAAGAACTGAAAATAGTTCCGTTTACAGAGTTAAAGTGGAGGTTTCTACATGCACAGTGTGGATTTTTTTTAAATGTCAGCTTGGACAGAAAATGGCTTTCAATTTTAGAATGACCCGATTTTCATTTTTATGACTGACAAATAGTTTTAGTCCGTAAATTTTGAGCGTAATCCACAAAAAAAAAAAAAAAAAAAAGATAAAAAGCTATCGCCTGTCACATCAAAGGATGTGAAGGGCCAGATCTGGCCAGCAGGCCCTTTGGATCACACCATGTACACACAAAAAAAAAAAAAAGTCATACAGTTAACATAATAAAGTTGTTGTATTGGGAGAAAAATATTTGTCACAATACGTGGAAATAAAACGGTGGATCAGATGGAAAGCGTTGGCCTCACGGTTCTGAGGTCCCGGGTTCAAACCCAGACCCGCCTGTGTCGAGTTTGCATGTTCACCCCCATGCCTGCGTGGGTTTCCTCCCACATCCCAAAAACATGCAATAATTGGACACTCTAAATTGCCCCTAGGTGTGAGTGGGGGTGCGACTGTTGTCTGTCTCGACGTGCCCTGCGATTGGCTGGCAATCAGTTCAGGGTGTACCCCACCTCCTGCCCCTTGACAGCTGGGGTAGGCTCCAGCACTCCCTGCCACTCTCGTGAGGATAAGCAGCAAAGAAAACGGATGGATAAGTAAAAACAGCTCACCGGTAATGGGACATTGTGACCTTCGGGTATGTTGTATAAGTGACAAGTTAAAAAGTAAACGCTGGCAGAGACGAACAGAAATCAAGAGCTTCATACGTTGTTGATAATTGTTGCAATAAATCATGAACGGGGTCAGAGTCTCCTCATTAATTATTGATAACACATCACGAAAGGTCATTTGAGCAAAGTTTGTCCTTTCGGAACGGCGCATCAAACCGCGCTCAACCACTGACTCGGGAGTCTCGGGATCTTCTATTTATCCCCGAGCTGACACGCCGTCTGATCCGCGACGGGCGATACTGTGAGTTTAGCAGGCGCGGCCGGGTTGCTCGTATTTAAACACACCTTAGACAAATTGGACATTTAAGCATTTCTGTCTCCAAGCTAGGGAAAGTCTTGGAAAATAATTGAGCCTAACCCACCCGCGCATGTCACGGAGGAAATAAACGACGTGTTCCGTCGCCACCCGTCCTCAAACAATTCCCACAGACGTCAGTGACGGAAGTATTTCATTAGCCCAGCGCGTACGTGCGAAACACGAAGAACGAGTTTTGGGTATAAATGGCGTTCGTGCCGTTGACCTGTAACCGCAGCCAAGCTGAAGGGCAACTGCGCTAATTGGGCGACCACCCGATTTACGTTCATTGTGTCATTGCTAATAATCCAAAATCGTTTGGGAGGCCGTTCAGTCACGGCACCTGTGCTCCAAACGCAGGTTGAGTTGACCAGTCGACCTCCGCCTGCTGTCTTATCGCACGCTTAGAAGGCGCGATAAGAGCGGCGTTTGCTTTTCTGGGTTGCCCCAGAAGGCAAATCTCTGAGCGCGCGGAGAGAACTTACGCAAGCGAGCTCGTGCGCTGCTGACGTCAAGGGGTGGCTGCTTGATTAATTACAGTAGTGCTAAGAAGTGCGCGCGACGGCGCGAGAAACCAGCTCTGGGTTTTACCCAAACCAGCGTGGTAACAATAAAGCCTGTCATTAAAAATCAAAACACATATGATGGGCTTTTTTTTTTTTTTTTTTTTTTTTTGGCGGGCCTTATTTTTCAACACGTTTTATTATGCGTGTGAGTTCTACTGTTATACTTACATACTGGGTGTTCCAAAAAATGAAATTCACATCATTTTTAAGCCTAGTACGGCAACAATTATCACTTGATTTGAAACAAAGAATTAACAAAATGTGTAGAAACTCAACAAATTACAACGGAAAAGGAAAAAGGACAGGAACATGTTTCCCATGTTCAATTGTTTTTTAAACTATATTTTTTAATTTAAAAAAAATAATCAGTACAACAAACCATATTTGGTAAAAATCAGCCAACATATAACAATTATTATTTTATTTTATACAATTTGCACCAGTTAAAAAATATATGCAAAATATACCATATTTCAACCATTATTTTGCATATTTTCTTCCAAATACAATGACAAATTACAATGGAAAAGGAAAAAGGACATGAAGATGTTTCTTGTGTTCAATTATTTTAGATATATATATATATGTATATATATATATTTTTTTTATTTTTTTTTTTAATTTAATAATTAATCACTGGTTGCAGTACAACAAACCATTTCTGGTAAAGTCAGCCAACATATAACAATTCTTATTCTTTTATTTTATACAATTTGCACCAGTTAAAAAATATATGCAAACAATACCATATTTCAACCATTATTTTGCATATTTTCTTCCAAATAAAATTACAAATTACAATGGAAAAGGGAAAACCACATGAACATTTTTCCCATGTTCAATTATTTTTCAATATATATTTTTTAAGTAAAAAAATTTTAATGATTAATCATTTCAACAAACCATATTTGGTAAAGTCAGCCAATGTATAGCAATTATTTTTTTTTATTTTATACAATTTGCACCAATTAAAAAAAGAAACTACCATATTTCAACATTTTTTGGGGATATTTCCTTCCATATAATATTACAAATTACAATGGAAAAGAAAAACTACATGATCATCTTCAATAATTTTTTCAATATATATTTTTTTTCTTTTTTTTTAAATTAAATAATCACTGGTTGCAGTACAACAAAACATATTTGGTAAAGTCAGCCAACATAAAACAATTATTCTTATTTTATTCCATACAATTTGCGCCAATTAAAACTTTGTGTTGCTTAGCGCAACCCATGGTGAAGCGTGACACTCTGGAGCAATGAAAATCATTTTTTTTGTTTTGGGACTACGCTCAAAAACAGCCAAAGAAGAGTGGCCCCTCCTCGAGCCGTCACCTTATCGTGGTGGTGGGGTTTGTGTGTCCCGATGATCCGAGAAGCTAAGCTGTCCTGCCCCCGGTCGGGTCACCCATAGCAAAAAGGTCAGAGGTGAGGGGACCAGACAGAGCGCGACTCCCAAAACCCCGATGACGGGTGCAAAAATTGGCTCTTGGTTTCCCTTGCCCGGACCCTCTAGAGCCAGACCTGGAGGTGGGGCTCGAAGGTGAGCGCCCGGCGGCCGAAAGGGTAACGTGGGTCCCCCTTCCCATGGGGTGACCATCTGTGAGAGGGGCCACCTTGGAGATCCGATCCCCCGGCTACAAAAACTAGCTAAAGAGACGTGGAATGTCAACTCTCCGCCCGAGTTGAGAAGTTCCGACTAGACATAGTCGGACTCGCCGAGACTGTGTCTTTAGATCGTCTCGGGGATCCCTCCGGAAGACCTGGAAGAAGTGGCTGGGGAAAGGTGAAGTCCGGCTTTCCCTGCTGAAGCTACTTCCCTCCGCGACCTGACCGGGAAAAGCGGTAGAAAATGGATGGATGGAAATTCAGATTCGGACATGGCGCTTAAACACATAATTGTGTTTGTAAAATCACTTGGTCTACATGTGCTTGAATATTTTGTTGGGTATGTATTTATCTAGATATTCGCATCGCAAGTGATTTTTTTTTTTTTTTTTTTTTCAGGGGTTGAGGGTGCGACACCCGGAATATTTTGTCTGTTTCTTTGCTCCGGATGGCCACGCAGCCCCGACTTGGTTGGAAGAAGTTATCGCATAGCTGAAGTGCTCCAAAGCTCAACGGTCAAATATAGCTTTGGACTGCGGATTACGTAACAGCGGTTCATTTTACCCCCGCTGGAAGGAGAGGGGGAAGAAAACAACCTTTGGATATAAGCTGCGGGGGGAACGGCGAGGCCGTTATAGAAAGAAGGAAAGCAAACAGCGGCCCGGCAAGATAAGAAATTCCTTCAGAAGCCGCGACGAAATCCGCAATGAATCAACGCTGCGGCTTTCCTACGGCACATCAGAGGAGCGAAGAGATCCTGGCTGTGCGTCAGGCCCGTATTTTATCCGTGTGAAATGTCTCTTTATGTCGCCCCCCCCCCCTCCCCAAAGCCCAAAAAGCTCGCCAGGCGCATATGCGGACCGCGGACGCGTGAGTTATGGAGGGGGGGGTCGAAGAGAGGAATGTATAGCCTCGCTCTTAAAAGTCGCTCACATCGCTCTCCCTTGGCTCGGGTCTCGCTACTTGGACCGGTTCCTTAACGGGAGCGCAAATCATCCTCTCCGGCTCTCCGCAGAAGTTTTTGGAGAAAACAAAAAAACCTCACGTTGCTTTTACTTGTCACCCTGCGTGACTCCCGTGCGTGACCCCATCCGTACGGCGATCCCGCAAAGGCCGAGCATAGCTGTAAAATGTCAAAATAAAACATACGTGAACCCCGCTGCGCGACGTCGCATATGAAAGACTTCCAGTGGGGAGGCGGGGGGGGACACCGACCTTTTACCAGAAGTGTGGGTGGGGGAACCCCTATTTAGCAGGGAGCTCCGCTTTCATTCCCAGAACACTAGCACCCCCCCAGACTTCGGAAGATCAACTCCGAGCCGGGGCGGCAACACACGTGGGGTGGGGGGTGGGGGGGGGCCTCAGATCTGTGGGATCCGTTCGGGTCGTTCCGGTGCAGGTCGGCCAAACGATTTTTTTTTAAGAGCAGAAGCACATTTTGTCAACCTCGCAGTTTTCACAGCCGTCCAAGTGAGCAGGCAGTAAAAAAAAAAAAAAGGGGGATATACATTTTTTTTAATGTGTCACAGCACATTTTTCAGCTCATTATCCACATTTTGAGGCCCCCCCCCAGGGATGCGTCAGCTACATGATGGCGAAGCATCTGGAGGCCATTACGGGCTTCGAGCAGGGGTTCCCTAACTTTTGCAGTTTTATACACGCACGCACCAAATCACGAACAATAAACCGCAGTTGGAACAATGAATCCACTCATCTAGGATCGAAATAGTCAACAACTTTTAATAATAATAATAATAATCGCTTTCGAGACTTTCTTTAATTGTCCAAATCTCGGGAATTTTCAGCCTCTCGGCGGTTCCTGTTCTCAGATTCCTGCGGTCCTGTTTGAAGGCGCCACCGGTCAGCTTTGTGTTAAGTGAAAATTAAACATTTGCAAACATCCGCGTTTACTTTGGGGAAACAATGAGCAACAATTTTTCGGACGTGTTCCGCCGACCAAACCGGTAACTGAATCATAATCAAGACTTTTGTTGCATTTTCTTCACTGACGGCTTCGAACAAAGTTTTCTTTTAATATAGCGTAATTCCCGCCCTACAGAGCGCAAATTAGAAGTTGTTGTTTAATGACGTGCAAGTGAAAAATTAACAAAGGAGTAAAAAAAATATATATATATTTTTTTTTTTTTTTTTTCATAATTCCCGGCCTACAGAGCACACCTGGTTATAAGCCTCACCGAGTACATTTGTCAAGGAAATACCATTTGGTACACACATACGCCGCAGCTGTGTAAAAGCCGCAAGTGCCCACATTGAAACAAGATATTTACAAATACGGAACACAGAAAGAGTTGAATGCTAGCGCTTTAATGCTAGTGCTAACGCTAGTGCCGCGCTAAAGTTAGTCCTAACGCCAGCGGTAACACTAACGCTAGTGCCCACAGTGAAACACGAGATATTTACAAAGAAAGAGTTTAACGCTAGCGGTGTAACACTAATGCTAACGCTAGCGCCCACATTGAAGCACAAGATATTTACAAAGAAAGATGTTATGCAGAAAGAGTTGAATGCTCGCACTTTAATGCTAATGCTAACGCTAGCGCCGCCCTACAGCTAGTGGTAGCGCTATCGCTAACGCCCCATTGAAACACAAGATATATACAAAGAAGGACGGTACACAGAAAAAGTTTAACGCTAGCGCCTATAACGCTAGTGCTAACGCAAGCGCCGCGCTAAAGCTAGCGCTAACGCTAGCGCCCACATTGAAGCACGAGATATTTACAAGGAAAGATGGCACACAGAAAAAGTTTAACCCTAGCGCTTTAACGCTAGTGCCGCGCTTACGCTAGCGCCCACATTGAAAAACCTAATGCTAGTGCTAACAGGGCCGGTTAGAAAAAAAGATACAGGTAAAAACCACTGAGAGATGGCAATAACACAGCAGCAACACACTAGCACAGTGCTAGCACAGCGCTAACAGGACCGTTAAAAGTCACTTCCTCAGCACATATTCCACCGGTCTTTTCCGCTCGAGTTCCCCCTTGCGGCCGTTAGAAAAAAGGCACAAATTAGCCGCATCACCGCATAAACCGCACTCACTGTACCCGTGTAAGTAATACGACGCGAGTAGAAGTAAAAAATAGTCACAGAAATATTGACTTGAGTAAAAAAGTACAAGTCGTCTGTGGGGAAAAACTCGCAAGTCGGGTCACTCGTATCTCAAGCGCAGTACTTTATTTACGCTTAGATAATAAGAAAGCAATTTGCGATTTGTTATTAGTTGAGAAGATTCACGTGACGACGTTCTGAGTTTTCCCCGTGTCTGCATGGGTTGTTGTTTTTTTTTCCGGGTATTGCGGTTTCCTCCCACATCCCAAAAAACATGCAACATCCACTGGAAATTGCCCGTAGGTGTGATTGCGAGTGTGACGGTTTGACTCGACGTGCCCTGCGATTGCCTGGTGACCAGTCCACCTACTGCCCGTTAACAGCTGGGATAGGCTCCCGCACTCCCCGCAACCCTCGTGAGGATAAGCGGCAAAAGAAAATGGATGGATAAACTTTCACGAGCAGAAAGTTTTGGAAGCCCACAAAGCAACACATGGCGAAAAGCTGCCCCGCACGCCTCTGAATAGCAGCTGGAGCTCAGACATCCGACGTCAGGCAAAAATAAACACGCGCGCACATTTTTACTGTACATTTTCCAAGTCGTGAAATTCTGCCGTCGACTTTTTTTTTTTTTTTCGGGAACGATAGCCCAAAAGGTGGCAAACAATATGGAGCCGAAGAAGTGATATGTCCAGTCATGCCCCTTACAGTGACTCAGCATTCGTCAGCTGTCAGTCAAGACGGCTCATCCCCCCCGCTTTGACTTTATTGCCGTCGATACATAAATCTGATCCAGATCCGAGCGCCTGAAGTCTTGAGCGCCTTTATTGCCTCCTTGCATAACCACAACCCTCACCAAACCAGGCCTTTGCAATTTATGGATCCCGGTGCAACACCGTCAGCGTCAAAATGTAAAAAGTCTGCGCCGAAAAAACAAAAGCCGCACTTCAAAGGGGTTACTAACCATATTCATAAGCTTATGGAGGATGCGTTTTAAGAGCTTATTAGAGGGTGAAATATGATGCAACTGCTAATAAACGGGGTGTGGCAGAAATACAGATTATGGTCAAATATTACTTGTTGGTTCATGCAGTTCACTCGGCTTTCCAACTTTTTCCTCCAAATGCGACGACGCTCATTATGGCCGAATTATTCAGTTTTTGTTTCGTCATACCACAAATCGTGTCTTCAGAAAATCAAGATCTTAATTTGGGATTTGGGGGGGAGTAATAACGTCTTCTTCCTGCCCGAGTGACCTTTCAGTCCTTGTCAGTAGTGGCACACAGTCACCAGCTTCAGCTAGCATCGCCACGAGATATTTTGTTTTTGTTCTTGGGTCTTTATGGACATTTTGGACCAAAACACGTGTTCATCTCCGGGACACGGAACCCACCTTCTTCCCGAGCGATATGACGGCGAGGGGGTTCCCGTGGTGTTTATACACGCATGTAATTGTTTGAACACATGAATGTGGCACCCTCGCGTGTCTGGGAATTGCACCCGAGGATGAACAAGATTTGTGCAAGGCCACAATGGAACTTTCCGACAGGTGATCTTAAGCACCGCCCCTTTCGTTACAGTCGCCATGTCCCACGAGCTTCCAAAATGGTGATTGAACAGAACAAGAAAATTCCTTGCAGTCGGGCCGAACAACCCGCTGCACAGTTCAGTGACACTTGACACTCGCAAAGTTAAAACAGCGTGAAGAACTGATGCAAAGTAACTTTGGGTGTGGGTTGTTTTTTTTAATTTTTTTTTTTTTGTTTTATCGCACACTAGACACATGTGACTCGCTTCAGGGACATGAGCATAGCAAATTATCTTTTTGGGAGGGATGTGAGCTGGATTTGGTTACAGCGGGTGAGGGGGGGGGGGTATACACACCAATTGTTCGTTGAGCCGAATTTGACAATTTTGGCGTGTCGGAGATCTTTGAAATATTATCCCTAGCGATTATCCTTTGGCGTGGGATGCGTGACCCAAGAGATTTTTCCCCGCACTGGTGAATTTTCATTCCATTTTTCATTTACATTTTCACTATGATTCTTTTGGCCAACATTCGGTGATTGTAAAAACAGATCCAAGGAAGCGACATGAAGCTCAAAGCGCTGCCGGACTACAAATAGGAACACAAATTGTTCACCACAAGGAAGTGACGAGAAGCATTTGTAAGAACAATGCAATTAGCAGACATGCTAACACCTAGCCTTCCTTCTTCTGTCTTTTCTCTCGCTATTTATTGATAGTCTACACTTGTCTGGATGGCCTGTGGCACCATGCTGCCCCTCACAGGGCGGTCTTGAAACTACAGAAGACACCTGACCCGTGCGGGGTTGGTGGAGATAATCCCACCCATCCCTACAAAAAGGAGGTACAGTACATGATTTTGTTTTGAAATGGAAAAAGAGCGTCTGACCATCGCTAGTAATGGCACATCCATCCATCCATTTTCTTAGCCGCTTATCCTGACGAGGGTCACGGGAGTGCCGGAGCCTATCCCAGCTGTCAACGGGCAGGAGGCGGGGCACACCCTGAACTGGTTGCCAGCCAATCGTAGGCCACATAGAGACAAACAGACGCACTCACAATCACACCTAGGGGCAATTTAATCATCCATCCATTTTCTTTGCTGCTTATCCTCACGAGGGTCGCGGGGAGTGCGGGAGCCTATCCCAGCTGTCAACGGGCAGGAGGCAAGGACCCTGAACTCGTTGCCAGCCAATAGCAGGGCACATGGAGACATACAACAGTCGCACTCACAATCACACCTAGGGGCAATTTAGTTTGTTTAATTAATGTTCTATGTGTTTGGGATGTGGGAGGAAACCGGAGTACCCGGAGAAAACCCACGCAGGCACGGGGAGAACATGCAAACTCTACACAGCCGGGGCCGGCATTGAACCCAGGGACCTCAGAACTGTGAAGCCGACGCTGTCCAGCTACTCCACCGTGCCGCCTGTTAGGTTTTCATCCCGACATATTCTCGTCATTCCAGCTCCTGGTGCCTACCAATCCGGTTCCTTCGGGCACTTGTGTCTTGTCCAGGTGTGCCTCGTTGTCTTGTCCGTTTGCATGTAGTGTATTTATTGTTTTGATTTCAATTCTTTATTTCCGTATGTAACCCGGCCGCGCCTGTGTGGAGTTTGCCTGTTCTCCCCGTGCTTGCGTGGGTTTTCTCCAGGCGGTTTCCTCCCACATCCCAAAAACATGCAACATTAATTGGACACTCTAAATTGCCCCTCGGTGTGATTGTGAGTGCGACTGGTCGTTTGTCTCGATGTGCCCTGCGATTGGCTGGCAACCAGTTCAGGGTGTACCCCGCCTCCTGCCCGTTGACAGCTCGGATAGACTCCGGCACTCCCGCGACCCTCGTGAGGATAAGCGGCTGAGAAAATGGATGGATTTCTGTATGTCGGTTCATTGTTTTCTGTGATGCGTTGTTTACTTTGCGCAAATATATATATATATATGCACACACACACACATGCGTATGTTTCATAACACTATCAAAGTTCCTTTTACTATGTTGTTTGTTGAAACTTCCAGAAACGCAATTTCACTCAAATTTCCAAGGTCCGTGCGCCTCGGAGCCGCACAAAAGATTGAAACTTGAACTTGGGGCGCGATTTGTCACACGAGACCTCTCGTGAGAGCTGAGTGAGCATCGTCAAAAAAAAAGATTAACTCCACAAGTGCGTTTTGTATTTTTCATTTTCTGTACGCAACGGTGAAACGGGAGACGAATGAGGTGAATATTTGAAAAAGGAGAAGAAGAAGAAGAAGAACGTACAACACAAGGTCGTGAACTGCGTTCGATCTTCAAGGACGGTCGCTGTTTTGGACATACTTTGTTTCCCCACAGTCGCTTTATTCCAACATGCAAATTAGCCTTACTATTAACAATGCTATCTTTTTTTTCCCTCACTTTTGTGATACGTTGTTTAAAGATTGGTCACAACAAATTGTGTTGCGCTGTAGTTTGCAGTCATGACGACAACCAACCAAAACCTTGCAGTTTATGCCGTGTAAAATTTAAGAACCTAACAGCGCCGATCAAAACCAGCTGTGAGCGGTCAGAGTCAGCAAATCCTTACTCAGCTGCGCTTAACAGTATTCTACACAGAAACCGACAAAATCTACAACCTTCCGTCCATCCATTTACTCAGCCGCTTATCCTCACAAGGGTCACGGGGAGTGCTGGAGCCTATCCGGGCGGTCAACGGGCAGGAGGCGGGGTTACACCCTTAACTGTTCGCCAGCCAATCGCAGGGCACGTCATCTCCGTGAAATGATATTAATGTATACGTAGATGTCGATTCTTTTCACTTTGTAGTGAATTCTTTTGACTTTTTTTTTTTTTTTCAAAATTTCAGTCTTTGTGTTGCTCTGTAAGACAAATTTGTCAAGGCCCTGCATGCTGAAGTCACTTAAATTGTACAGTATTTGCAATGGGACTGTTTCTTTGACCAATCAGATTTCAAATTTGCCCTCACGGGCCCAGCGAGACGACCCGCGATGACATCGGCACTTTTCAGTCCTCCTATAGGGCTCGCGCACGTGACGGCACAGTTTGCACGGCGCCATATTGCCCGTCAAACCTCGCCACTCTGCACTGCGGGACCTGTTGAACCAGAGCAGATTTTTCAAATTGCCCGAGTCCCGTTGCGCCGTTGGTTGTCACAACAGACGAGACAGATATTCAAAGAGATCATTCTATGGAATACCAAATGAAACGACCAGAAAATATTGATGGATTTCGCCAATTAAAGGTGATGAATGGCGCCCAACCAAATACACACGACTGTGTACCGATCGCTTCATTTCAGGTAGGAATTATTCTTCTCAATCTCAAATAACCAAGAAGTATTTATCATGGCAAGTTGGCTCATTTGAGAACAATGCGTATTTAAAAAAAAAACACTATCTGTCTCAGCAGAGAGGTTAACGTGCGGCGGCAATACGCTTCCGTGTACATTCCAGGGAGACGGCACTATCCTTTTTTTTTTTTTTTTTCAATCATAGTTAATGAATGCGAGTTTGTGTAAAACCAGGGGTCATTTATTTAAATATTGGTACGTGTATTGAATACTAGCTGAAAAGATCGATGGATTCCGGCAAAGGTTAACGTGTCGCCGAACACGCTTCCGCGTTCACGAGCCGTCAAAACCGTCACTACGTGGGATTTATTCCTGATTGAGAACAGATCCAGCAACAGAGTATTCATATGCGTCCAGACTTTTATACGCTTTCAAACTTTTCCGTGTGATTCTCAATGACTTACCACATAGATGTGTAAATCCAGTGTCTGTCATTTTTCCACGTACCTTCTAAATGTTTAACGGTATCGGACAAAACTCTGCATGTCGTGCCATAAGACGTGTTTTCGTGCCGTCTCCAACCGAGTCACGTGATTTTGGTGACGTCGGTGGACGAGCTCGATTGGTCGGTCAGAGCAAAACTCTGCAAACCAACTTCGACAAGCAAAACACGTCCGCCGCAAGATGCATGCATTTAATAATCAGCATCTCCGGTCAGTATGGTTTTTAATTTCTATTTTTCATGCTTTTGTCATCTTATTAGATTATTGATTCTGCTCTTCTTCGGATGACGTACCTTCCACGTTTATAATTCAATAATTACGACGTCATTGCGGCGTTACTAATTGGTGGATTAGCTTTCGTCAATCGCCGATGAAGGCCCAGAGACCAAAAGGTCGGCGTGCCACTGATCAGAACTGAGTATTATTATATTTTGGCCGAAAAGGCGGCTCTTGTATTGGATATAAAATTACAGCGGGCAGCTCTAACCGACATTTTGAGTCCGGCCAGACAAAAAGTATGAGAGACTGAAAACGTCCCGCGTGTCTCTTAAGAATTGTGGACGTGAAGCAGCAAAGCTCAGCACTTATCCGCCCACCGAGCCAAAACGTCTGCCTGATCTCAGCGCTTCTTTTATAAAAAAAAAAAAAAAAAAAGTCATCCAATTTTAACTTTTTTAGCGCACCCTCTTATTCTGAAAGCTGGCCGGCTGGGTGGGTGGCCTTCTTCTACCTCGACTCCGCCAGCTAGAGCGCAAGGAGTGCGACGCGCTTTGGCACGCGAATAATAATCACCTGCGGCCCGCACCGAAATCGCCGACGACGGGCGCCGAAAGGCCACCTTACGCCCGCGCTGCCCTGTTCAATCGAGCCCTAGTCGATCCCCTTGCAAAGCTATTTGTAGTCCTCTTGGCAAGCGAGGGGCCTGCTTCAGAACACAACGCAGCTGCTGAGTCTGTGAAGTTTTGGCATTTACCCTCAGCGAGGGACCAAGCCAAAGTCTGTCCATCTGTTTTGCATTTGCCTGTGATGAACCGCTTGCCAAACGGGCAGGACTTCACCGTGGATTCTTTTGAAGTGCGGCGGTCGTATAACAGTGAACCTTGACATAAATCCGCAAAGGTTATCAAACTTCGGGTCTGCGGCTTCGCAGTCCGGTAAGGGGGCTGCTTTGACTTCGTTTGGCCTTGATTGAAAACCGTTTATTTGCTTAAAGGTCCACTGTCGTGAAATGCATGATTTTTTTAGTATGTTATTAATGGAAAAAAAGGCAGCCGGATTGGACCCATCTTTTTTTTTTTTTTTTTGGTCACAAAACATGATTTTGACGTATTTGACTTTTTGTCACTCCTGCCATGAAAATCCTCTCGAGGGATTTGTTTTCGAGAAGAAGCAGGAGCGCACTCAGGCGGACTCGTTTCTTTCTATTAGTTTTACCTGCGGGAAGGTAGCTCGTTGTTCCTTCGTGTTAGCCAAAATGCCGTCTCGTTGTATGGCTGGATATTGTTCGTACTTTTCAAAAAGAACCGGTGCGTTGGGAAAAAAAGGATTGCACGGGTGCAAAGGATGAGAGCTTCGTGGGGCGTAATCCGTAAATCAGGGGTGCTAAATGTGTGGACGTGCGCATCGGACGGCCTCCGCCGGCCTTGTGGATCGCCGCCGGCCTTCTCGGCCGTGGTGGCTTGTCGCAGCGCCAAGCCGAAGTGGATCGGACGGGGAGGCGGTTTGCCCGTGGCGTCGTCCTCGCTCGTGGGTGGCGTTGTTTTTATCACCGCCGCGCGGAGGTGGATCGGACGGGGAGGTGGTTTGGCCGTGATCCAGATATCTAAATATGGCTCGAAACAATAGGAAGGAGGGGAGGGGGGGCCGTAATCCACTCAGAATGTAACAAAAGATCCGCGTACGTAAGTCAGGGGTGCTAAATGTGTCGATGTACCAGTCAGCGCCGAGCACGGCTTCGGCGGTGCCTCGTCCACCGCAGACAAGACACAGTTTCAGCGAACATGGCTTCGGCCGCGCTGGCTCATTCATACTGTCTGTTGTTATTCAGAAGTGATCCGCATATCATCTAAATATGGCTCGAAACGATGGGCTAATATTTCCCCGTCACTTCACTCGATTGTGAGACGTCCTCTTCTTTGAAAAGAGCTTCCGTGTCCCGGAGTAGGTGGCACAGCGTATTTTCAATGGCGAATGTCGCGCTGTGACGTAACGAACAGAACAGTTGCAGGCAATATGGCGACCACTTGGATGTCAAATGAGACTTCCGCAACTTTGCGTATGGTTGACGCGCTCTCCGCTCATACTACATTTTTCATATGGATGTTGAAGTGAATAATGTTATATGTATTTTTCATTACAATATCTATTTTAGATATGTTTAGAGGCATGACACTTGACCTTTAAGGCCACAATTAAAAAGAGTCCGCTTAGAATTTCCATTTGTTGACTACACATTGCACTTGTCGAAGGTTCTTGACTTAAATCAATTCACGGCAGCGCACCTCACCTACCAGAACTGGCAAAATATTGACATTAGAAAAATAAAACCGCCGAAATGTGCGCAGGCAGTCGAGCGCAGTCCGACCTCACATCCTCAGCCTCTCGACAAACATTTCTCTTGATTCTCAAGATGGGTAATTACAGGCGGCCGTAAACTGGGCAAAGAATAAACAGCGGGTCGTGAGCGGTGCCAAGCAAAATCGGTTGTGCCATTGAAACATGCCGTTCGGCATCGTACGGCAGCTCCCGAAGAAGAGAAATTCTCATCCGAGCGGTTCTCGTGCCGGCGATGGCCACGGGATGTTGTACGGCGCATTACACGGTATCTCAGCAACACGCACGCACACGCACGTTCCTCACCTGTCTTGCGGTGTACTTTGAGGGCGTCTGTTGTCCACATTGCGAGATCAAACTTCACACGCACCCCCTTGAACACGTGTGCTCAACATGCGCCTCCTCGTCGTTTCCACCGGCCCCAACTATCGCTGATTTACGGTCGGGAAAATCATTCTGGGGACGGGAGAGGAACAGCACGAGTCAAAGTGATTGTTTTATTAACGTCTTCGGTCGGATTTGAACCCGAATCCGTGCGGGGATTCAATGCGCATATACACAAAGGCCTTTTGGGCCTACTTGTGTTCCTAAGAAGTGCCGTGAAAGCAGACCGTGCGATCCTTGTGCACATCCTGGCCCCTAGTGGCCAAAATTAAAGTTCACTATTACAGTTGACAAGTCACGTTTCAAACTATAAAAACAAGAAGATTAATCCATGTATTTAGGGGCAAGCGTGTCAAACTAATTTTTCCCACGGGCCACATTGTGGTTCCGGTTTCCCTCAGAGGGCCGTTATGACTCTGCAATCATACAAATATTTAATAGTCTCCTTGGATTTACGACATCAATTTATGATGCACTTTGGAATCACAAATCAAGGGGAATGTGTTTTTCAAACTATTCATGTTTGGAAACACAAAAAACGCTTGTAATATCTCAACTTTATCATTTTTCATGCATAACAATTTGAAATTTTTGTACAAATTTTTACAAGAATAATTGAAATTAACACTCTCGATTTGGCTTCGCGGGCCGGATCTGGCCCCCCGGGCCTTGAGTTTGACACCTATGATTTAGGGTCACAAGTGAGCTGGAGCCTATCCCAGCTGGCTTTGGGTGAGGGAATCACTAGCCAATCACAGGGCACGTGCAAACAACCAACCAATCGCATTTGCCGACCATTTAGTCTTCAAATAACCTAATGTTCATGTTTTTATGAAATGTGTACGGATGCGGGCGAGTACAGTAAAGCCAAGCAAGCTCGAAGCGAACATGCAAACCGCACGCAGAAGGGGCGGAGTCGAGATTCAGACCGCAAACCTCAGAACTGCGACGCAGATGCGCTAACCACACGAGTACATTCAGATAAACGCGACCGCGTCCGCATACCAAACATAACATAACTCACGTATGAGATGCTGTCAATCCGCGAAACGTTTCTCTCTCTCTCTCTCTTTCGAGTGCCCGGCAGATGCGTGCTTTCATTTACATTTCATCCGAATTCAACGCAAACGCGTCGTCGAGAAAGTGACGTTCAAGTCATTGATGGCAAGCCAAGTTGTTCTCGCGGCTTTCACAAATGTTTAACCTCTAAAAATGTGGCTCTTTTTAACAGAAGGGGGAAAAAAACACATTTCACATTGTGTCAAATACTATAATTTATGTCAGATGCAAAAAGAAAAAAAAAACACGAAACGTAGAACAGATGACAAAAACAAATTATACAAATGAAAAAAGTAAAGTAAAAATCTTCCCCTCTAATTCAGAAATTTGAGCAGTCCACTTCAAGCAAAAGTTCTAAAACATCAGATCACAAGCGCGTCTTTGGAAATTACCAAAATTTGAAAACAAGCCTATGTATGGCGACGTGCTATTCGACATCAGACGATTGCAAAACTTAAATTTCACCCATTTGCTGCTCATCCTCAGTATCGCAGTTGAACTGGTACACCTGGACACACACACACAATTTGGTCAACTGCAGTCTTCAATCAACCTAAAATGGATGTTTTGGGAATGTGGTGACAGCAATAGTATTTATCTATCCATCCATTTTCTTCAACGCTTATCCTCAAGAGGGTCGCGGGGAGTACCGGTGCTGATCCCGGCTGGAGCCGGGCAGGAGGCGGGACACACTCTAAACCGGTCGCCAGCCAATCGCAGGTCACATAGAGACAAGCAGCAGTCGCACTAACAATCACACCTACGGGCAATTTAGAGTGTCATATTGACCCATTCGTGGGCAGCGTCGCATTTTTGGGATATCACGATTTTCACGCATTATATCCTTCAGTATATCAAAATATTTAAGTGTTTTAATCTGATTCTGGTTTTTGGGACGATCCACTAAGAACACCCAACTACCCTCTCGTGGGCAGCGTCCCATTTTTGGGACGAGATTATAAATTAGTAAAGTTATGATATAACTTAAGCATAAATGAAAAAAAAAAAAGTGTTATTTCCTTGACTGTGGCCTGTTAGGAGACTTTTATCTCAATGAGGCAAAAAATTGCCACCCTGCCCATGAATGAATGTTGCATGTTTTTGGGATGCGGGAGGAAACCGGAGTGCCCGGAGAAAACCCACGCAGGCACGGGGAGAACATGCAAACTCCACACAGGTGGGGCTGGGATCGAACCCGGGTCCTCAGAACTGCATTACCAGTTGATCCACCATGCCGCCCAATAGTATTTACTTGATTATTATTTTTTTTTTAATTATGACGAAATGTTTCAAGTTTTTGCATTATCTCCAACCCATTTTTTGCTTTGCACCTCCCGCATTTTAGGTCACACCATTCCCGGCGACTTGGTTGAAATCGGTTGGGAACCCGGCGAAAGCTTTTCAAACTCAAGATTTATCGGACTTCTCCCAAAGTTTGTTCCTTAACTTAATCACAGTGGAGTCCAGTAAAATTGATTCCTCCGTCCATCATCCAGAAACTCACGTTTGTTCACAAGTTATAGGAGTGCTTTGCGTAAGATGTGAGCACTGCGGCTGACTCTACAGCTCGAGGTTCTGTCCCGTGAAAGGCGAGGCGGCGTGCGCTGGGGTGTCTTGAAAGTGTTAAATGTCCGTTTGGGCTTTTGCCGTGATCGACGTCAAACAGGACCGCGCAGCAGCACTTGGTGGGGGGGGGGAATCCCACCAGACCTCCAAGCCGGAAACCCTCAAGGTAACGGGATAAAGCCGACGTCGGGTGCCTCGCCGAGAACCAGCCTGGCTCGAGCGAGCGAGGGCGAAGGTGACGCCAGACGGAACGCCGGGTTGATGGAGTGCATCGAGTCGCCGGTGCTGCTCCTGGAGAAGGGCGAGCACGCGGCGGCGGAGGGCCGGTCCGAGCACCTGGCCGCCCGCGGCGTCTCCGGTGCGTGGGCCGGGACGCCGGTGGCCTCCGGGCCCAAAGGGGTGGTCTTTGGGGTGCCGGGAAGGCAGAGGCCGTGGTAGGCGGAGGAGCGGAGCATCCTCTCGAGCACGTCTTTGGTGCTCTGTGTGCACTACGCGAAGAGGAAGAGAAAGAGAAAAAAAAGTCAAGCAAGAGCAGGCAAAGGAGTATTGTTCTGACATAAAGCGAGCTTTAAAGTTAAAGTTAGCTTGGATGGCGTCCAGCGTTATGCGGGCAGTAATCACACTGACGACTGTTTTGATTGCAGAGAATGCGCACAGACGGCAACCATGTGCAACGAGATGAGGATGAATGTGAAGCTGCGATTTTTTCCGGATGTTCTGGCAGCGAGGGGGAGTTGGGGGGGGGGGGGGTAAGAAGGTCTTTGCTTGCATCACCATGCGGGCGCAGTAAGAACAAGACACCGTTTAATCCAAGTCCAGAGAGGACAGGGCACAATGCCGTCGAGGCATCAAACGTGGGCCACAAATTTGAAGGCGGTGAAGCATGCACACTCATCGTGTTAGTGAAGACATCCCATCGTCAAGACAAAGCAGTCACAAAATTGATTTGCACAAAAACTTAGTCGGCAGGACGTCACGGAGGGAATGAAGAAAGGAAGAAAGGCGGCAGTGGTGTGACGTGAACGACCCCCCCTCTGCTTACCATCCACCTTATATTTGCCGCACCGTTTTTCAGGCTGTGCAGGACAAAGAAAAGTCCTGACAGGTCTCCTCCTGCCGGGTGGAACGGATACAGCACAACACCGAGCGTTAAAAAGCGACAAATGACGCTTCACTTAACTTGCTTTGCGAGGTCTCACTATCATCTTTGAGCTCAGGGGTTCATTTATGATACGCTTAAATCAGTTCAAATTGCCAAAATGTAACAAATGTTTAAGAAAAACCCCAAAAGAGCGTTTGTTTTTTTTTTTTAAGTTGTGCTGAAATCTTCACTGTGTTTACGTCAATAATACATAACAACGAATGACAAATGAGCTAAAAAAAAAAAAAAAATTAATTAACTATCCAAAACTTTAAATAATATTTTAAAGCACAAACAACAGATTTTGAGTGTCAGGCAGTCTAACAAGCTCAACTAGCAACGTGAACACATTTAGACGTGGTTTTGGCCGGTGAAATTGTTCCGCCTTGACACTAAGTGAAATTCCCTTTAACGAGCACAATTATTTGAAGCTTCGTGGAAACCGCTCCAGGGCGAAGTCTGTTTCGTGCAAAGCTTCCAACCGTTGTCAAACATCGTACCATGTTTTTTTCTTTTTGGCTTTAAATTCTTCTGCTCGATAACAAGCGAGCCCCTTATTTGCATAAAACCCAGCATTATTCATTCAGCTTTCACATTTACATATTTCAAGTTCCATCTGTCCCTAACTACTAACGACGGATTTGGATGAGTGGACAAGAGACGTAAAAGCATATGCAGTTGAGATTCTTCTAAAAAGAAATGTATTCGTACAAACTCGGTTCACCCTACCACGTTCGTGTCGCTCTTGGCCGCCAAGGACGGCAGCTCGACCTCGGAGGCAGAAGCGGCGGCGACGGACTCGGGCGGCAGGAAGCCCCTCCTGTCGATCAGGCTGAGGAACACAAAAAAACATCGAGTTGAAAAGATCTCTGAACTCAAAGGGCCACTGAAAGCTCAATATGCATTTTAAAATCGATATTGTGATGAAAACTACACCCCGCGACCCTCGTGAGGATAAGCGGCAAAGAAAATAGATGCGTGGATGAAAACTACATATATTATTCACTTCAAGGTCAAAGAGATTTTCGGATTTTTCACGACACCCCTTCTGACACGGAAGCTCTTTTCGAAGAAGAGAACATGTCACAATTGAGTGAAGTGACCGGGGCAATATTACCCTAGCGTTTCGAGGCACGTTTAGATGATATGCGGATCACTTCTGACTATCAACAGACTCCCAGACAGGATGTAGCGTACTCAGGAGGACCCATGCCGGGTGAAGTAACTACTTCAGGGGTGCCCAGACACCGGTGGCCGGTGGGGGAGAGAGCTCCTTTCTCCTCCTCCCCGCCCGATCCACCTCCGCGTCGAGGCCAACACCACGGTGATGGTCTGAGCGCTCCAGTTGCTGAAAAGTCTACTTGTGAATAATGCGCATGCGCGTATATTTTGTGAACTTCCAGCCATTCTTTAACATCCCCATCCATGCTTTCAACACGTGTCATCCGACAACTTGTCGCCGAATGTTCACGTCCGCTATGGACGTCTCAGAAAGACGAACACAGCAAACGTACAAATATGTGTATGCTTTTGTTTTAAGGTTAAGGTTAGGATATAACGTGTGTTAGCTCCCTCAATGTAGAAGAAGGGGAACTATGAGACCGGGGGATTTCCCAGTAAGCGTCTGCTACGTACCCAGAGTTCCCCTGTTAGTAACGCATCACAAGGAGACTTTTCAGCACGGGGGAGCGCTCAGACCGTCACACCGGTCCTGGCGACCAACGCCCTTGGCGGTAATGAACAGCAGCGGCCCGCGCACATTGACACATTTAGCACTCCTGACTTACATACTTTGTTATTATGACTCGGATCTTTTGTTACGTTCTGAGAGAAGGATTACGCGCCCCCCTCCCCCCCCCCTCAACTATTGTTTTTTTTTCTACCTGTCATTTAGAACCTACAAAGCTCTCGCCCTTTGCACCTGTGCAATCCATTTTTCACGACGAACCGGGTCTTTTGGAAACGTGTGAAGAGTGAATCCATCCTCCCGAGTGTTCGAGCAAAATCCAGCAATACAACGAGCCGGCATTTTGGCGAACACGCAGGGAAAAAAAAAAAACAAAAACAAAAAACAGCTAATCCCTCGCGGGTACAATAGGTATAAATACGCGACCTGCAAAAAACGTCACTTCCTGCTTGTTCTTCAACACAAAGTCCGGGAGAGACTTTCCCTGGCGGGAGATGGGGGGGGGGGGGGGGGGGAGACAACATATATGGCAATTCATTTGACATTTCAGACTTGCTGTTAAAAAAACAGAGGGGACCAGTCAGGATGACATACTAAATTTTATGTTTTAGGTGTCAGTGGCCCTTTACAAAGCCACCTAGTGTGGCCAAAGGTTCCAGACGTAATTATTAGTTAATTCGAGTGAAATGTACCGTTTATTGTTTACAGTCAAGTGATTGGCTGCAACCGGTAAAGATGATTTGATGAATAAAAAAAAAAAAAGAAGAAGAAGCTTCCTATCAATTCTACAGTTATGCACCGGGACGGATAGATCATTTAAAAATAAAAATGGACGCACCTCGGGGGCATGGGCCCACATAACGTCACACAGCAGTTGGCCAGGACGCTGTTGTAGGTGTACGGGTTCCCCGACTCCTCTGCACCCCTTTTACTCGACCAGGAGCCTTTAATCTACGACGTGGACAAAGATGGAAGTTATTTGTACGCCGTGAAAAATAGAAGAAGAGATGGAACTGAATTGTCTTGTGAGATGGTGTTAAAAGTTGACTTACATCCTCATTGGTAGTCAGGTTGGAGGCTACGAGGTAGGTGTGGAAGCCTGAGAGGCCCAGGATAGACCAGATGGAGAAGAAACAAACGACCAGCTCCACCACAGTAGAAAAGTAAAGTCAAGTGATAACTACGATGCTTGTATCTCCGAAAAAAATTATTGTTTCATGAAGAAGTTCATGATAAGCCCTCTGTGTTGCATCAACAGGGGATGCGCGTGTTCCAATTTTGGAACATTCCACAAAAATTCTCATTTGAGATGCATCTGGGACAACGCAATACTGTATTTACTTATTTCGGTCAGCCAGTATCGTTGTTGTGCTGTGGGAGATGTGCAGCGGAAGTGCGATTGGAAGAAATGGAACAGTATGGGTTGTTTTCACTGGCGTCACATTTTTTGCTCAATTAGCTACGCACCGCTGCGCGCCGCCATTTAACCTCCCAACCTAACGCGTACCCAGTGTGAAAGTCTGCGGAATACTCTCGGTTAGTTTGTGTTTTTGGGTTTCAAGTTTGAGGACTTGCTAACCATCAGAGAGCCTTCTTCTGACTTTTTTTTCCCACAATTCGCTGAAGCTTTTTCCAGAGTTCCTAGTCGGAGGGCTCTTCAAAGCCTCGCGATCCGGTACACAAGTCCGGCTGCGTAAGCGGGGACATGGTCTAACGCTTCCGACGAAAGACTTTGGACGTTCTGCGGCTCTGTGCCTCACTTAGACTCGGCTTTGTGGACGATTGGCAAACGCTGCTATCCCGCTGCCCGGTCTCAACCTCCATCGCGCTAAGCTAACAAGCTAAATCAATACTCTTTTCAGAAGGCCAACATTACAGTTAAGATCAGTTTTTGTTAGTCACTTGAAAGATTTGAGATTTTTGTGAAATATTGTTTATTCATTTGTCTTTCTGCCATTGTCATCAAATTTTAAACAAATAATCAACATTTCGCTTACTAATATCCAGGTTTTATGGAGTATAAATGGAGTTTGCCTCGATATTAAAAAAAATATTCCACCACGTTTCGTTTTGGGTGTTAGCATACAAGTAAGCGCTCCTCCTTCGTAATTTCTGTCACATAGAGTAAAATATCAAGGGGACAATAGTCCTGAGTCCCATGATGTGAGTATGCCAGGTAGCCTAATCGTCAGTCTGGGCTTGACGTGCCGTCGGTCGCGTTTTCAATAAATGCAATTAGAAACATAACATAACAACGTCCACCTTGCCTTTGTATGAGTAACGCGAGCTCGGGGATCAAAAATGGCCGCCGTTCGAGGCAGCACAACGGGTGGCGTCACGTGAAAACAACCCATTGGTACATACCAAAAACTACTAATCTGACTCTCAAAAATCCAAATACGTAAAATGCAGTATTCCATGTCAACGATGCGTGTGTTTGAAGCCATCTGCATCGACATGTGCTAACGCTGATCCTATTAAGCACGGGCTTAGACTGGAGAACAGCATGACAGCCCGTGCTACGTCTCAGTCCGACTACCCCACGATCGCATGCGTTTCCAAAATAGTTGGATTAACCCACAAAAGAAAAAAGGTGGCCCGTAAAAAAGGATATCTGGCAGGGCTCTCCTGGATGGCTTGGATGAGGCTTTTACCTGATTGAGAACCTGCACAAAAAAAAAAAGAAAAAGAAAAAAAGACTGCATAGTATCGTGTTGGACGATATGACAGTCATCTCGGTGTGATGAACTTACGCAAGCTGATGTGTGCGATGACGCAGCCAAATATGAAAGATGTCAGAAAAGACAGGGAGATGATGAAACTGTAGAAAAAGCGGTAATTGCGCTTGCCCACGCAGTTGCCCACCCACGGGCAGTGGTGATCAAATCTCTCTGAAAACACAACACAACGCGGCGGACATTTAAACATTTTATTAGGAGCGTTTTCTAATGGCCCAAAGGAAGTATGCGTTGAAGTACGATGGAAGTGTCGTGCCCGCATCCTTACCCACGCAGTTGTCACAAAGGCTGCAGTGTGACGTCCGCGGAGGGCGAAACATTTTGCACGTGAAGCAGTACTTGAGCTTGACCACCTGCTGGTTGATGAGGATCTCCTTTGTCCGCGGAGGGGGGCGATACGAGGAGGCCCCGGAGGTGTCTTAAAAGAGAACGTGACTTTTACACTTTTTCGTGCGGGCAACTATAAAGTTAAAGAGCCAATTGCGGAACTGCTCCTGTGATTTTCCAATAAATACTGAGTCACATGACTTTTGCTTGCGACGCCATACTGGATGGCAAAACTACAATACATCTCGCATTTTTTGGTGATCTTTTGGTGAATATTGGCTTGCTTATAAGCGTCTTACGGCCTTTCCATCATGGCAAATTTCATTGTGTGGCTTACAGTTTGAAGAACAGACAGAAAAAGGGGTCTGACACTTCAGGCATTGTTTACTTTTTTGGTGGGCATTCAGCTAATTTACCGTGGTATCCTCCACACTTTTTTTACATGTCTTTACGGAGGTCTTTGGGCTATCAACACGCCTCCTCGCACCCGCAGTTAAACTTTGCTTTCCAGGTTTGCAGTGGATAACGTGAACCTCGTGGCTGTCGCTAGCCGTAGCCTTTAGCTGCACTTTTGCTAACTCGTGGGAGCGGGCTATGCCGATCGCTCTTTTCCGAGCGTGCGATCCGGCCCCCGACTGAGTAACTTTTTGCGCACGGTCGGTGAGTTGGTAGCCAAAACTATGCGGTCTCTGACCATCTCATCGCTGTTTGTGTAGTTAGTCTTTAACCAACAGCTTGAGTTCTGTCATAAAGTGTGCAAATGACTCATAGTTACCTTGCGTCTTCTCGTGAAACTCATATCTAGCAAATATGGGAGGTAATCGAAGTGAGGTAATCAGAGACTTTTTTTCCTAATAACTTTTTAGCAACTTGTCTTTGTCTCCGGTCAGTGTCCACGTATTGCCGACATCCCGTCCTTTAATCGCCGATCCGCAGCAGGAGGCAACTACACTTTTCCTCTTCAGCTCTGTTTTTAAGCGGTGAACATGAGCTCAGCGTCTTGCTTGAATCTCTGCCACGCATCTGGTACATTGGATGAGTTGGAACACCGAACGCCTCCTCGTTGTCTTCGTTTTTTGTTTTTGTTTTTTTTTTTTCAACCTGAGTCCGCAGTTATACTAGTTTACGGCCACGCGACGCTGAGAACGCCCTATCTCGTCAGATCTCAGAAGCTAAGCGGGTTTGGCCCTGGTTCGTGCTTGGATGGAAGACCGCCAAGGAATGCCAGGCGCTGTAAGCTTCTCTCCCCGGCTAGAATGCAGAGTGGTTGCGTCAGGGAGGGCATCCGGCGTAAAACTGTGCCAAACAAATGTGCGTTCATCTGAGATGACACGCTGTGGCGACCCCTAACGGGACAAGCCGAAAGGAAAAGAAGAAGTCCGTAGGTGTAGTACCGTCAATCTGACACCATGTTATGATCTAGACGTGAGTCCAACTGTACTTTTAACGTGGGTGATATTTATTTCGCTTTCTCCCCCCGCCAACCTCTCTTCGTCTGACGTCGACACAATCACAATGCTATTAATGAGCCGAAACTTGCTCTCCAGTTTCTTTCTTTATTCCTCACTCCCAGCACAAGTGCCTCAATCGCCTCTGGTTACAGTGTTCGTTTGTCAAAGGGCTTTCAAGATAAAAGATCAAACGATAACCGTATCCAAAAGATTATTGCGTACACTTATTGCTTCCTAGCTACGATATGTAGCCACGATCTTGCCGTCCAAAATGGCGTTGTAAACAAAAAACACAAGGTCGGCGTGACGTCGATTAAAAGTATCTATTGTGACGCCGGCGTAAGCGGCTTAAGTTTGGGAGTGGAGTCCCCATATGGCAAAGCTCTTTTACCCCATCTGTGTGTGCAACTAACCTATCTGCTTCTCAATGTCTGCAGCTTCAGCCGAGGTGGCCCTGGGTAGGATGCCGGGGTCTGTGAAGCTGGTTCTGAGCAAGGAGAGGACCACAAACATAAAAAGCAGCCCTGCGATCACTGGGATGAAGACTGTCAGGTGTTCCACTAGGAACGGGCAACTAGATAACAAAGATAAAGAAATAAATTGAATATTTTATGCAGTGACAGGTGTACAAAGAAGACAACGAGGCTCGAGTTCTTACTCGAATGCAAAGAAAAGGCCACAGGTGACGACAATGAGCCCCAGTGTCAGCGGGAAAACGCCGCTCTGTCTGGCCACGATGACGCGGCCGTCGCAGAAAAATCGGTTCTTCCCCGGGAACACTTCCCATTTCCTCCGCGGGCGCTCCGCTTTCTTGTCGGCGCTCCGCGGAGCCGAAGCGGGAGCCGCCGACAGAGCCTGCGGGTCGATCTGCCGGTACTCACAGTTTCTCATCGTGGGGTTCGCTGGGTGGCTCAAGTGCTCGACGAGACGAGATCTTCTTAGTGGGGCTTCCGGAAGACGTGCTCAAGTTTCAGTCATAGCAAAATCTAAAAAATAAAAATTAAAAAAAAAAAAAAAAAAACATGAGGGGGCTGCTGTTTGGCGTTAGCGTCCCCGGATGTTTCTCATCATCAATGCTAACATTAACTAGCTAACGTGCAGGTACCTTCTTCTTCGGCATTGACTTTAACGATACAAAATTCAGTCAACTCAAGGCCCGTTGCCATCTCATCAAGTTACACCACATATTCTGGTTAATACACATCAAAATAATCTTAAAATTACCAACATATATACTGAAAGGAAGCGCAGAAGACCGTCGCGTCCGGTTGGACGCGACAGGGCGAAAATATTTTCTTCTCGCTTTCCGTAGAGCACGACACGACGTCACGCCGTAGTGACGTCACCGCATACTAATCTCGCGCTAAAACGGAGCAGAAACACACGTAGTCAAGTAGTCACGTTAAACCTATCAAAATACTGCATGAATATTACTCAGAATGAATACACATTGCGGCAACACTGTCGATCGTTCTTGCAGCTGAGAGGTTCTGAGTTCGAGTCTCGGCCCAGGTTACCCTGTCTGTGGTTTATTTGTCCGAGGATGGAATCATTCACGTAAAATGTCTTTCTTTTGTAGAACGCGTGCAATTTAATGCCATATTTTCCATTCCCATTCAAAAATAAAGATGACTATTCAAATATGTACACACAGTCAAGTTACGGATATACGGAACACGTTTTACCAGGGCCGCCGATGACAAAATGCATTTTTCCCCAGAATACCAAAAAGAATAAAAGTCACAACATTCAAGTTTTGTGTGCACGCTGCTAAAATTTGTATTAACCAAAAAATACGCAAAACTATGACTAAGAAATCATTTTTGGGGAAGGGCATGGCAATCGATTCATGGATGACTGACAACGTGGTAGATTGTGTGCAACCTGGGAAGTCTTGAATCGATATTAAATATTGCCCATTATCCTTTAAATCATAGGTGTGAAACTCAAGGCCCGGGGGCCAGATCTGGCCCGCCACATGATTTGATGTGGCCCGCGAAGCCAAATCTAGTGTCAATTTCCATGATTCCTGCAAAAAATCTGTACCAAATTTTGAAATTGTCAAATATCATAAATGATCAAGTTTCGATATTACAAGCATTTTTGTGTTACCAAACGTGAATAGTTAAAAAACACGTTACCCTTGATTTCTGATTCCAAAACCAGTTCATAAATTGATGATGTAAATATGATGAGATGATTAAATATTTTTGCTCCAGTCATAACAGCCCTCGGGTGGAAACCGGAACTACAACGTGGCCCGCGAGAAAAATGAGTTTGACGCCTCTGCTTTAAATTTTAATAGAGAATTAATTTTTAATGGATAATGGGCGGCAACCAGTAAACTAGATTCCTACCTAAAGAAGTACAACACTATGTCGTCAGTTATGAGATGATGAGATACATACACGCGATCGCTATTCCGCCGGTATGGAAACAGGAGCTCAGAACATTCACAGATACTCCCATTCCACTAAAAAATACTTGAAAAAAACAATCAATAAATTGATTGTTCATGTCATAACAAAATCTCTTGTAACGTTCTCGGTTGAACTACGTTAGCAGTGGATTATTCAAATTTATTTGGCATTTTTCACCCGCAGTCTCGGTCAAGTCCACGGTAGAGCGTTGCAATGCATCGCCAGGCCCAGCACCCAGTACGACAGGAAGTATCCCAGGATGCTTTGCGTGGTGGGAGAGCACATTTGAATGTACGGTATCAACGCCAGGACGGGATTTTGGGGCGGGTGCTTGCATCCGTTTTTGGAGAGAGTCTTGAGCTGGACGTTGGGCGTCGACGTTTTCCTTCGGTGGAGGAGCGGCTCGTTGAGCAGGAGCAGATGAGCGCTGATCCAGAAGGGGACGGGAGACGAGGACGCCATGAACCTGGTCAGGACCTGCGGACAGCGCACAAGCAACGTGACAGCAATTGTTCGCCACGTGTTGCAACCAAAGTCATACAGCGAACCCCACCGTTAGATTGCACATTTGAAATATGTATACGGCTGTGGTCAGTCATCCCCGCAGATATAAAGTTGTGTGGTCTGTTTGTAATGATGAGTGTACCCCTTTAAGAGCGGAGGGGGGCGGTGTCGGGTAAACTAGGAAGTAGAAGTAGGCTGAGCAGCAGCTCGTTCGGTGTAAAAAAAAAAAAAAAAAAAGAAAAAAAGACGTCAGGGTGTGGTTCACTTTGAGGGCTCAGCTTAGAGGGAACATTGGTTAAGACTACACAAAATAAGCGACGCCTTTCAATATCTATGTAGTTCTACTCGTAACAAATTTTACGCGTGTGATTTTTCCTGCTCAACTGTGCAGATTTGCAAGTGAGGCGGCGCGAACGCTGAAAAAATATTGCATCCAATATTTCCCACACAGCGATGCCTCGGTTCTCGACCACGATCCGTTCCAGAAAACGGTTCGAGGAGTGATTTGTTCCAAAACCGAATCGATGTTTCCCATTACCGTGAATGGAAAAAGGGGCGGCTGTAATCTGTAATCGTCTGTGATAAACGGCTTCGCGGTACTTTCTATTCTTACCTGCACGTGCATGCACAAGGTCCCAAACACCAGGAGAGCAGTCGAATGCAGAACATATACAAATACTTTAGGGTTTAAAAATCCCGGCACTGGTTTGTCGAGGCCCTTCTTGAAATCCGCCTCCCAAAGTCCGAGTCTGAAACACAGCTCGGGGTTCGCTTGGAAATAAGCATAAGCTGCCGTTACACCCAAAGTTGCCATGGGGAGGGCGAGGAGGAAGTTCGGTATTTGTCTCAGTTCAAAGAAACGAAGGAAGCCCACGTTCCAGTACACGTCCTGAATGTGAGAATAAATTACGGGGAGGGGTCTCATGCACCACAGAGGGGGGGGGCTGTTTTCGTCGGCCATACGGTAGCCCTTCTGTTCGGCCAAGGAGAAGAGAGCCGGCGGGATGCGGTCCAAGGACGCCGACGGCGTGCAAAACGTCCTGTAGCCGTAGTACTGAAAAGCGCAGAAGGGAAGGGCGACGACTGCCGTCCCGAGCACGGAGGTGAGCAGGAGGCGCACGACGATCCAAGCGTAGCGCAAGATCTTGCTGCGGCCTTTTGCAAGCGACCGACAGAAACGGATCTGGGAGATGGCGTATACCGACGGAAGGTACAGGAGGAAGCCGATGTTCAGCAGGCCGTTGGACCGCGCCGCCGAGGCGATGCTGAAAGCCAGGCAGGCTCGAAAGATGAAGCCTTTTTCCAGGAGGAACAGACCCCCGAAGGTGAGCGCGGCAAACAGGCTCTCCGAGTAGCCCGCCGTCATGAAAACGTTGGCGGGCGTGATGCAGTAGAGCAGAGCGGAGAGCAGGGCGAGGCGCCGGTCCTGCATAACCGCCCGGCTGAGCGCGTGCAGGGCCACCACGCTCAGCAGGAAGAGCGTACTGTTGCCGAGGGCCGCCGCCACCAGCAGGCGGCCTCGCACGCTCAGCCAGCCGGCCAGCGGCCGCAGCAGCGTGTCGGCCAGCCCCCGCAGGACGATGGGGAAAAGGGGGAAAAAAGCAAAGTTGTGCTCGTAGACGTAGCCCCTCTCGGCGATGAAGAGGAAGTGCTCGGCGTCCCAGTGGCCCAGACCGCCCAATAACCACTCCACTGCGGAGTCCAAGTACAGAGGCTCTTCCGTCCGCGGGGGCCTGAACGCGTCGGCGTCGTGGTCCGGGATGGCGGCGTTCAAGACAGCCTGTTGCAAGAGGTTCAGGCGTTAAGAGAAATTGTTGACTACGCGCTGAAACAAAACAGACCACAAACGCAAAAAATTCCCCCGAAACATCTTTGGGCCTGGAGGACGCGATCATTCTTTCCGCGTATGTTTTACTGACCCCCAGAAAGTTTACATACTGTTTACTTTATTTAGACTTGAAGCAAACAAGAAATACGTCATGTATGCTGTGATCATGAAATTTATGACTAGGGCTTGGCGGGGGGGGGGGGGTTAACTAGGGAAATTTGAATCTCATTTTTCATCTCTAACCACTTCAAAACTCGAATGAGTAAAGGATTTTGTTTTGTATTGATTTGTTTACGAGACTGTAGGCCTAAAATTAAGTTCAGCTCAATTTATGTCCCACACGTATCGGGGACTGACAATAAAGGCATACCATATTTTTATTACACCATAACTATGAAAACGGTTTAATATGATTTCAAGATCATCTTGTATCGCCCACAAAAATGTCTTCCAGATTATTGTTTTGTTTTTTTTCCCTGTAACTTTTAAATCCACCATGATGGTACTGGTGTTGACAAAACTCCACCAACAACCCAGGCAAAATTTAATCAAGATGTACCAAACGTCCTTAAAACCACATCAAAAAAAGGATGAATTCTGAAACAATGACAATCAAGTCGACTCACTAACTGAATTAATGTGAAATCTGGCCCCATTTCGTTGAACACCAAGACGATAAAAAGAAACAATTTTACGCCTCGCCTTCCTATCAAAGTTCAAGACTATACACCTGTTTTTGTGTATTATTATTTCTAATTTGTTTCATGACTGAACCTGGTTTCTGTTCAATTTGTTTTACTTTCTTTTTTTTTTCCAGAAGGACCAGTGACCTTTGTTCTCACCCGTGTTTTTTTAAAATGCTTCATAAATAAAATTTAGTCTGTCGCAATACGTCAATTATTATAGATATTTTTCTCTTTATTTAGCTAGTGCACTAGCTAGCTAGCTTAGCATGTGGCTCAAAAAAACAAGACGATAACAGCGTACCTGCAATAACAACGAGGCAGCTCTGGTGAATGTAGCAAACTGCAGCACAGCTCTGTAATCCATTATAGTCAGTGAAAGAAAAAAATAAAGATCGTTTTAATGGAACGGAGCATTGTCGGGGAGAATGAATACCGGATTTTCCCCATATTTTTAAATTAAATACAAAGCTAGTACGCGTCCGTCAGCCATTCTTTCTAGTATGACCTTTGAACTTTAGTCAATCTTCTTCTGCCGTTATCCCTAATATGGCTTTCAAAATAAAGCTTGTGTGCGCCTCGCCCCGCCATCTTGGAGGGGGCAGTGGAAATGACCGTCATTACCTACAAAATTCACACATTTAATGCATTTAACCTTTTCCACACACCGATGTACTTGGTAAAAATGCAGGTACCAAAAACAACGTACATACAATACATACAGATGTATATAAATTTTCTGATAAGGACATAGGGAGGCGCAAATTTATGGCTAATTCTGTGCAACCCAACAGGTGACGCTGTGCTCCAAAGTACTGTACTAATACACAACAGATACGTTTGAAAGTATAAATAGCTCCATGCAGTGTGCTTTAGATAATGGGATCATCTTTCCACAGTTTGCAGTGTTGCGAAAATTCATTTTCTACACGGACCAATTCAAAGTTCAGTGAACCGTTCCAAAAATGAACTACTTTAATTCTCAATGAAACATTGTGAACTAAGATCACTGTTCCAAAAATGAACCAATTCCGTTTTTTGCCCTCTCAATGTCACTAACGGGACAATCTTTTTTAAAATCGGGGCATTTCATTTCCCCATTGTTCCAACACATTCACTCCACACGAGGAGACAGGTGCAGCTTTCACCCTCTCCTTCTTCTTCTTTCGGCTTGTCCCGTTAGGGGTCGCCACAGCGTGTCATCTTTTGCCATCTTAGCCTATCTCCTGCATCTTCCTCTCTAACCCCAACTGCCCTCATGTCTTCCCTCACCACATCCATAAACCTTCTCTTTGGTCTTCCTCTCGCTCTTTTGCCTGGCAGCTCCATCCTCAGCATCCTTCTACCAATATACATACTCACTCTCTCGCCTCTGAACATGTCCAAACCATCGAAGTCTGCTCTCTCGAATCTTGTCTCCAAAACATCCAGCTTTGGCTGTCCCTCTAATGAGCTCATTTCTAATCCTATCCAACCTGGTCACTCCGAGCGAGAACCTCAACATCTTCATTTCTGCCACCTCCAGTTCTACTTCCCTGTTGTCTCTTCAGTGCCACCGTCTCTAATCCGTACATCATGGCCGGCCTCACCACTGTTTTGTAAACTTTGCCCTTCATCCGAGCGGAGACTCTTCTGTCACATAACACACCAGACACCTTTCGCCAGCTGTTCCAACCTGCTTGGACCCGTTTCTTCACTTCCTGACCACACTCTCCATTGCTCTGTATTGTTGACCCCAAGTATTTGAAGTCGTCCACCCTCGCTATCTCTTCTCCCTGTAGCCTCACTCTTCCCCCTCTACTTTTCTCATTCACGCACATATATTCTGTTTTACTTTGGCTAATCTTCATTCCTCTCCTTTGCAGTGCATGTCTCCATCTTTCCAATTGTTCCTCTGCATGCTCCCTGCTTTCACTGCATATGACAATATCATCTGCGAACACCATGGTCCAAGGGGATTCCAGTCTAACCTCATCTGTCAGCCTATCCATTACCACTGCAAACAGGAAGGGGCTCAGAGCTGATCCCTGATGCAGTCCCACCTCCACCTTAAATTCTTCTGTCACACCTCACCATTGTTCTGCTGCCATCATATATGTCCTGTACTATTTTAACATACTTCTTTGCCACACCGGACTTGCGCATGCAGTACCACAGTTCCTCTCTTGGTACTGTCATAGGCTTTCTCTCGGTCTACAAAGACACAATGTACTGTAGCTCCTTTTGACCTTTTCTGGACTTTTCCACGAGCATTGTCAAGGCAAATAATGCATTTGTGGTACTCTTTCTAAGCAAGAAACCATACTCTTACTCGCAGATACTTCTGTCGTGAGTCTAGCCTCCACTACTCTTTCCCATAACTTCATTGTGTGGCTCATCGTCTTTATTCCTCTATAGTTTCCACAGTTCTGAACGTCGCCTTTGTTCTTAAAAAATGGGGACTAGGACACTTTTCCTCCATTCTTCTGACATCTTCTCCCCCTCTAGTATTCTATTGAATAAGTTGGTCGAAAACTCCAGTTACCTCTCCAAATTGCTTCCATACCTCCACTGTCATCAGGACCGACTGTCTTTCCATTTTTTGGTTTCATTTTCATTCATTTCCCCCAAAAAATGTAGACACACTTTAATTGTAAACCTATTATAATTTGAATAATTTCTAACATGTAAAGGAATTTAGAAGTATTATTTAATTAATTTGTTTATAAATATTTTTGGGAGAACCTGTATAATCCAAACTGACAAGTGATGTTTAACTTGTTTCTTGAACATGCAATGTGAATAATCCATTTTATTTTATAATTCTGTATTTAGGTGCAGATTGAAATCAAATTTTTGAAGGACAAAAAAAAAAAAAAAAAAAAAAAGTCAAAAATTTCCGGTATGCACTGTTGCAAATACTGCTGACAATATTTCAAAAAAAGGTCCACAGATTTGTAAGATTGACATTCAGTAACTTATGTTTCATTAGTGTGAACGTAAACATTTCCGTTCAATGGGAAGGGAAGACAAAAACAGCTTAGGAAGATTTAATGTACATTTATTCTTACCACGTGGAACATATAGTATAAAGATTTCATACTGAATAAATGATATTCATTGAGCAAAAAAAGGGGCAAAGGGGAATTTACATTTCTTAGCTACATAGTCTGAAATACAAATATGAAGAATCCATGACTGAAGAAAAAAATTGTCAAATGTGTACTTCATCTAGGTTGTGTTGTACCGGGAAACAACAGGTCGGAGCTGTGTCTGTTGCACTACAGAGCTGTGGGGAGACCAGAGGAGTAGGTCGAAATCAGCAGGAAGTGGAGGATGCGCTTGACCCCCCCCCCCCCAACCCCCTTCATCCCTCAACAATAACACGTGTGAGAATAGTGACACAGACAGAGACAGACACAGAAAGTGTAATGTACAACGTTATATATATATACACCACAGCAAAGCTGTTTCTGAAGATGAAAACCAGTCCTAAGGGGTGATTTCCTTTCGTAAGGGGAATTCATACAATCAAGGGATAAAGAGGAGGTAAGGGTGTTTTCTTGATACTTTGGGGAAGAAAGCCATTTTCTGTTCCACGCCAAACTCGAGTCGTGCGAAACCGGAACGGTACAGAAAATGTCCTACAATCTACTGCACGCTGCCGCCTGTTTGGGCCGACTGGCGGTGATCCGACAACGGCGACTAGAACCGGTAGGCCGCTTTTGTCGGTCTGCTTTACATCCGAACGCCAACCAGGTACAGACTCGTTGTGCCCTCCGGAGGGGTGGGGGGCGGGGGGGCGAGGGGGGGGGGAGCTTAGGGCACACACACCGAGTCTCCCAAACTCACTGTAAACGAGACAGCAACTTTGGTTACAGTTTTTGTTTTTTTAGCTATTTATTTATTTATTTATTCATTCATTTATTATTTATCTTTAGTAAAAAGTTACGCCACCCCACCGCCCTCCCAAGTGCAGAACAGTTTCCCGACTCTGCTCTCCAATCGGCGTTTAGTTTTGCAAGTCGTGTCACTCGGTGTGGCTTCTGGAGCGAGGATGCCCGTGGGGAGGGCTCAGAGAATGGAATCTGAAAATTTTCATAAATAAGAGTCACTTGCCCTGTTACATACAAGCCGGGATACCGAAGGAAGAAGAGGGCGGGGCGGGAAGGGAAGGGACCCCGCGTCCCCTCTCCCGTGAAGGAGGAGCCACGGCTCCCTACAGCTGTCAGGACTGGCCGATCAAAAAGAGTACATCGCAGATCACGTGAGAGACCAGCGAGTTCATGAGGGGGGACACAGAGAGGTCGAGGAGCCGGGACTCGTGTAAAGTGAACTCCGAGTGGTTCTCCTCCACCTTGGCTAACGCGTGCAGCGCCCTGGCAGCCCGCCTCATCATGTCCGGGCTGGTGGGCTCGAAGTGCATCCCCTGCAGGTGTACAAAAGAACTCTGGCTCTGCTGGAACTGGGTGGCCGCCAGACTGTCCTCCAGAAAGCCCAGTAGGTTGCCCACGCTGCCCTTCTGGACAGCGATGGCCCGGGCTGCCAAAGTATCGCCCTGCGCCAGGTTGGCTAACAGGACCACGGCCATCTCCCTGCAGACGGCCACCCTCCTCTCTCCGACGAGCCGCACGAGATTCCCGTACAGCTTCTCCAACCGAGCGAACGGCGGGGTGGCGAGGATGAGGTCGACGTTGTTGTCTTGGATGCTTAGCTTGCTCAGCGTCTCCAGGACCAGTCTCTGGGGGGACAGAGCGCTGTGCGGGCCCAAGGTGGGGAAGGGGTCCTGGGCTTCCGCAGATGGGCAGACTGCCCAGTGGAGAAGACCGTCCAGAAGAGGCAGGCAGATGCTCTCGGGGTAAACGGATAGGTCGAGTTGGCCCGAGATGTTTGCCAACGTGACCAGCGTGTTTTCCCTCAGGAGCTCCAAGCAGTCCCACCACCATTCGTCCCTCTGGCCCGTCCCCTCTTCGGTTTCCTCGTCTTTCTCGTAGGTGAGCGGGGCCTGTTTGCGCTCGGGGTGCCGGTGGTGGAGCAGGATGAGGCGACCCAGTAGCAGCAGCAGCCCTGGATGTTTGGACATCTCGTGGTCGTTTCCCGGGACAAAGGAGAGGCTGCGGATGATGTTGGAGATGCAAACGCAGCGCCGAGCTAAGGAATCCTGCCAGTTTGCTAGCGAGACGAGCGGACCCTCGTCTTTGCTGTGAGGCTCATCCTCCAGGATGGCGTTGACCTGATGCGTTAGAACACTAACAACGGAAGGGACGGGTCTGTTATTTTCCTGGTGACTTTGCTCTGCCGCTTTTGACTCCAATTTGTTCTCCTCCTCATTGGAGAGGGCCGGGCTGTCCGACGAGACGGTCGCCTTCCCTGACGAGGACGTGCTCTCCTTCGACCCGACGTCGCCGTCGCTCTTTTTCTCCTCGTCTGTCGGCAAACCGTAATCGAGGAAATCTTCTCGGATTCGCCTTTTCAGCACGCTGTGGGGCACCGGTATTCGCTGTCGGCATTCTAAGAAGTCTTTACGCGGTTCAAAGTGAGTCTGGATGTGCTCTGTCGAGTCTCCTCCTCCTGCACTCCAGTGAAGTAACCCGCTGTCAAACTCTTGCAGTTTGCCGTGATTGCTGGTATGTGGAGCGACAAAGGGGTCTCTCTTTCGTAGCACCTTGAGAGGAAACTTGTCAAACTTGCTTGCCTGCTTGGGCCTGTCGCGAGGTGCTGAAGACGGCAGTGCATCAGTTTGGTCGGATGAGGATCCCTTGCACTGTTTGTCCTTCTCATCGCCTTCCTGCGACTCCGAACATTCCTTAGGCTCGTCCTCCTGTTTTATATGAGGTGACCGCTCCGTGTCTTGTTCCTCCTCATCCACATCATCGTCTTCCAGATCCACGTCTTCCGTATGCGCTCCCTCTTCCTCCGCGGCATTCGCCAGTTCTTTCAAGGCGTCGGGGTCAAGTAACGTCCTCTGGCCGGGGTCCCCCACCTCGTATTCCCGCAGAATCCCGAAGATCTCAATGAGGCAACGTCTGAAGTACTCGACCACCAACTCGAGTAGCCCGGGCAGCTGACGAAGAAGAAATATGACAAACTCTTAGAACGGGACCACCGTGCGTGGCATCAGTATGAAAACGGGTACAAGTCTTACCGTATTCAGATCAAAGGTTGAAATACTTCCATCATCATAGAGGAGAATATTGATTGTATCTAAAGCCCAGGTACTTTCAGCTAATAGACCAGACTTTAATGACATCATGACCCGCCAGGCTTCTGGAGTTCCTACATTTAAAAAAAAAAAATCAAATCAAATATGTCCCCAAGATTCAGACAGTACGCTTCTAATGGTCCTTTCCAACCTGTCAATCACTCGTATAATAATAGCCAATCAGATAGCCGCATTGTCTTAACACTCCCCTGCCGCCATGTTGTCCCACAAGCAATGCTGGTTGTCAAAATTAATGTTACGGAGAAAATGGTCCTCGGGTGCGTGTGGGAAACGTGCAATTCTGATGAAAGATATCCTGCTAGGTTACAAGGGGGCCCGCTTGATTCATTTTCCAAAGCCTACAACACAGTTGACGAAGAGTCTACGATGGATTAAGGCTGGCGGAAGAGCGCGCGTACGACTAAATGTGGAAAATATCAACAAACGCAAGGCTGTACGTTCGAAGGTAAGTGAGGGAGAAGTATCTTCTCTGAGTTTGATTTCATTATTATCAGTGCTTTATGTATTGCAGGAGAACAACTTTCACTTTGTTAGCATGCCACTGCCCCGCTGAATGAAGTGTGTTATGTTTTATGCCGAAGAGTCGGGTTAGGGATATGTAAATGTGCCCTGTCATGCAAGAGAAATGGCTATATGCCTATTTGTATCACATCGGACTTTTAAGTCCAGAGCACTGGGCTCCATTAAGAGCCGAGTCAAATGAATACACCCACTCACTTATAAAGACTACAATGATCTTACTCGTAATCTTTTCAATTAAAAAGTACTCACCATGCTTTACATGCTCAGTACGATTCCACAATTTTATCCTGTTGGATTTCAATATGAAGTTTGTGAGGCGTCAAACCTTTTTTTTTTTTTTTTTTTTTTTCTCTCGATCGCCAACGTTTCGCTGTAACTCTGACATTGCGTCCAAAATCTTAATTCCGTGTAGATATCCTTGCGTGAAATAGTTGAGACCTCTCTGGAGAACCCTCTTGGACAAGTCCGACGCATTTGGCAAACAAACATACCCCAAGATTATCTGGAATACGCGATAGAGGGTCCAGCTCAAACCTATTATGTTCAGTCGCCATTTTGGAAGACTGAGGCGGAGCGGAAGATCGCCAGTCGGAAAGGTCCATTAGGTTTGGGCGGAGGCACGCTCGCACAAATCAACAATTCACCGCTGATAATCATCCATCAATCCATTATCTGAGCTAATTATCCTCACAAGGGTCACGGGCCTTCACAGTTCATTCGTGAATCTCATTCTTTTAACATGCATTCTCGAGAGAAGGCCACACGAGCGCAGGGAACACGTCGCCAGAGAATAAATCAAAAAAAGAACAGAAATTCTCAGACAGGCAAAGCTGCAGAGACTTACCGATATCTTTCATGGTGAGTCTGCGTCGCGGTTTCAGGACGGGATGGGACGCTTCGACAGAGCCCATCGGGAAAGGCATGTCTCGTCTTATCAGGGGCGACTGCGCCGCAGAGGGCACGATGTGCGACGCCGGCACGGGCGGGCCGGCCTTTTGCATTTTCATCACTCCGTGCATGTAGGGGGATTTACTTGGCGAGGTCCGACTCTCCAAAGGGCGGGGCATGGAGGCTGGGCTGGACACTTGTGGAATGTGGTTCTGCACGGCCTGGGGGGGCTGGTAGTTGGACTGCACAGAACGAGGCATCGGTTGACCCGGGCCCGCGGGACCATAGGGAGGCTGTCGCGGGCCCATCTGACTGCCCCACTGGCTGTCGTGATTCATGCGCTGTTCTGATGGAATCATCTCTTCAGAGCGGTTCATCCCAGGGTAACCCGGTCCCTGGGGCGGGCCCCCCGGGCCGCCCTGCCTCCCGTGGAAGTTCTGGTAGTTCATGTCCCGTGGTCCTTGCCACATGCTTCCTTGAGGGCCTTCTGGGCCTGACTGCATCATCTGGGGGGGCATGGAGGGCTGAGCATTGGGGCCGGTCGTTCCTTGCAACCGTTCGCGGCCAAAGGGAAACGGGAACTGATTTCCTGGTCCGGGGGGGCGCCGGTCAGAGCCCGGGTAAGGTCCACTGCCGCTGTATTGATTGTACGGCTCCTGCTGTCCCGAAGGGGGTGGGGGGCCGCCGCCTTGTTGTTGTTGCTGCTGCTGCTGCTGTTGTGGTGGTGGTGGTTGTTGTTGTTGTCCCCCTGGAAAAGGGCCACTGTACTCAGACTCGTGACGTTTTGAAGGCGGGTAACCTCCTTCCACAGGACGCTTGTAGCCCTAAACGTGGAACGAGCTCGAGTTAGATGATGCAATTCTTGTGGAAATCAAGCATTTTCAAACAAGATCAGGAAACCACACAAACAACCTAAATCTTCTAAATGTGTAAAAGGGTTACAAACAACAAGCATTATTAGATTTGTTAGCAACACACACAGTTGGCTCATTACCTGCTGCTGATGTGGATACATTCCAGGCTGCTGATTGGGATAGGAGCCAGTAGGGGGCGTTCCCTGTCCAGGATACTGATTACCATAGGAATCATGTCTGCAAATGTTACAGTTGTCAAAAGTCAGCTTGGCTATTGTCAATAACAACCTTTGCTAAATAAAAATATTAGTAGAAAGTACACAATCGTGAAAATACGATACTTGAGAGGCAGTCAGGTGTGCATGTTTTATAAATTATTTTTCATACAAACAAGTCCAAAATTAAATTAAAGAATAAAACCGCATTTAAAATTATAAAATATTTCCAATTCTACTCAAAATATTACATGCACAACTATCATTAAATCACAAACATTAAAAAAAAAAAAAAAAAGTTAATCTCCTTCAGTTGGATCGTTACCCAAAGAATTAATATTTTACATTTAAATCTACATTAAAGAAAAGGCAGTGCCGAGATACATTATTGGGGGAAAGTGGTATATTTATACTTTATGATGTTCATCTCTATTTTACATAAAAGCATTGTTTTAGGAATTTTTTTTTAGGACAATTGGAATCTCTTGAGTAATATAATTTGTTATTTTACATTATAAACCATTGCTATGCCCTGATGTACACTTCTTATGTGGTGTTTCACAATCCATACCTAGGAGCTTTATAGTCCATATATTTCTTAACCAACTCTGAAAACGTAAATATTTACAGTATTAGGGTTACACTGAAATGAAAAGGTTTAAATAATTTTTTGGGGTGATGCAGGGTTAAGAATTCTCGTGTAGATTTTATTAAGCATATGCGTTTGTATATTAAAGGACTTATGACCAGGTTCAACGCGACAGAACTGGACAAAATACAGTTGACAATTTAGCCCGGCACACGCCTCGATTGGCCCTCGGCTAAAGTAAAATACTGCGGCCGCCGGTGTTCTTATCGGGAAACAATCTTTTGAGGAGTCACACATTTTTTTAATGGAAGCACAAACAACATGGTGCAATTGTCAAGGATGAAGCAGTTTGCCCTGCAGCTGTATCATCGCAATATTAAAAGAGCGAACAGAGAGCGAGAAAATTTTTGATCGCCTTGTTACACTTATTCATGGAATTTATGAACTAGTTTTGAAATCAGAAATCAAGATAATTGGGGTTTTTTGACAGTTGTTCGTGTTTGGTAACACAAAAATGCTTGCAATCTCTCAAAATTTTCATTTATGACATGGTAATTTGAAATTTTTACAAAAATCTTGGAAGTTGACACGCATGATTTGCCTTCGCGGGCCATATAAAACCAGATGGTGGGCCGGATCTGGCCCCCGGGCCTCGAGTTTGACACCGGTGCATTAACATATCGTCAAAAAGAGCCATTTTTAACATTTTTAGAGGAGGACTGACAAAAAGGTATCAAATTGTGAAAATGTTTTACAATGATCAAATTTGGACCTGGGAGGGTTCGTCCTTACACCAGCGAGGGAAAATGGATGGATGGTAATGTTTAGCAGCAGCTTGCTGGATCTTGCTTAACATCTGGAGACATTTTTGTTGTTGTTGTCAAAGCTGTTGTGCATTTTGGTGACAGACTCACCACGCTTGGCTTATGAGCCAGAGGTACATGTAATTTATATAGCTACTGTAGATACGCCATTGGTACTGCTTGGCAGCGGTGGGAAGAATCTCGGTTCATATCGAGAAAGATTTTGCTGTGAAAGCTCCGGTGATGGGACGTGGCACTTTTACTTGCGATTACATTTGCCAAGTTGTGATATGTTCAATCGCAGCAGAACAAGCCGCCATACATTTAGCCCCTGGTGAAAATTAGTTGCAGAACCCTGCCCGCTGTGTGACTCTCCAGTCCTGTTCTACTGAACCGCTCAGTGAGTGGCAGGCTTAAGGACCACCATATGTAATTCAGCATATCATACGCAGCTATCTTCATGTCATGCGCGCGGTGACTCAGGCACGCAAGCAGCCATGGCTCATTTAAGTTCCCAACAAGTGTGTAAAAAGTAGCCAAGGTTTGTTAACGATGACAGTCATTAGCTATACAGATTTTCTTTGATACTAGAGCCATGACACTGATAGTTATCATGATGTAGTTTCAGGGAATTCATATTGGTAAGACATTTGAGTCAGCTGGTCAATCCCCGCCACCCCCCAAAAAAATATTTGTGACCGAGTGAGACGCTGCGTCTTCAGCGAACAAGCCCCACATGTTCTAGGAGTGGGTTAATAAAAGAAAAATGTCCCTCATGTCTTATATTATTATCATCATTACTTTCATTTTTAAAGGCATTTCCCCAAATGTTCACTTATTTCCAACAGCCTTTTCTACTTTTTCTAAATCAGCCCTCACGAATACCTTTTTCATCTTATTAAATATCACATGTGGGCATGGTAAAGGAAATTCCAATTTGCACATGATCCTGTAATTTAACATTTAAATGCAAATTATGGATCGTGTTTTTGTTCCCATCAGCTTGTTCCATTGTGTACATCTGGTAAAACACAATCAGTGTCAATGACTGCAACTGTTATGGCGTTAAAGTCCTTCTTACGAGCCTGGTTTTAGATATGATTTTTTTTATTTTTTAACAAACATAAAGGTCCATCCATCCTTCATCTGAGCCGCTTATCCTCAGGAGAGTCGCGGGAGTGCTGGAACTGGGGCACACCCTGAACTGGTTGCCAGCTAATCAGAGGCCACTGAAACAAACAACCATTTGCACTCAAAATCACACCTAGAGGCAATTTAGACACTGCAATCAATGCGTGTCTTTGGGGTGTGGGAGGAAACCGGAGTGCCCAGAGAAAAGCCACGCTGGCATGGGGAGAACACCCAAACTTTACACAGGCATAACTGTGAGGCAGCCAATCCAACATGTCGTTACGGTGCCGCCGTTTGAGATAGTCAAAATTAAATGGACGGAGTCACAGAAGCAACGTTTACACAATCACTTCAAAGTCCCATCATCATGATAATCATCTCATGTTGACGCGAGTATTTCATTATTTCATAAACTGCATTATTTGACAAAATTATCTACCTTTAACTATGGAGCCAACAGATGTCTGACAGTATTCTGTATTCCTTTTTACCTTCATAAATCATGCGGGAATCTGGATAACGTTACACACATTTTCTTATTTTTATAAGAGGCTATAAACAATTCATACATTTCACAGTTTTTTGTTCACTTTCTAGTTCATGCATTTTTGCACAAGTGGTTGCACTCTCTATTCATAATTCACACACATTACATTTTCATGCCAGCAGACGGCAGTAGTCGGTTCAAGTCTACAGAGGTTCGTGAAAAAGTAATGCAAGAAGAAGAGACCTGCGTTCAAGTGCATTAGCATAGAGGCTAGTAAATAAGCAAAGATACGTGGAGTAAATTAATCATGTGTGCCACACAAAAGGCAAGAACAGTTTATTTAATTCAACAGTTATTGCCCTTTGCTCATACGACGTCATTTTCATCGGATGACTTTTCCCGAAAACAAACAACTCAATAGAGCTCGTGCACGTGACGAGCACCATTTTCACAGCGCCATATTGCCGGTCAAACAGAGCTGCTCGACATTGTGGGAGACATTTAACCGGAGAATATTTACAGTACCCGAGACCAGTTGCGCCGTTGATTGTCACAACAGACGAGACAGATATTCAAAGAGATTAATCTATGGAATACCATCTGAAAAGACAAGAAAATATTGATGGATTTCGGCAATTAAACATGATGGATGGTCCTCAACCAAAATACACACACGCCTTTGTAGCGATCGCTTCATTTCAGGTAGGAATTTATTCTTCTCATTCTCAAATTACCAAGAAGTATTTATAATGCCAAGTTGGCTCACTTGAGAACAATGCGTATTAAGAAAAACTGTCGCAGAAGTTTACAGAGGGGAAGTGTGGCCGCAATCGCTTCCGTGTATGTTCCGTGGTGATGACTTTTTTTTTTCCCTCACCTCAATCATAGTTAATGAATGAGAGTTTGTGTAAAACCAAGGGTCATTTATTTAAATATTGGTATGTGTATTGAATAATATCTGAAAAGATCGATGGATTCCGGCAAAGGTCAACGTGTCGCCGAACACGCTTCCGCGTTCACGAGCCGTCAAACCCGTCACTATGTGGGATTTATTCCCGATGAGAACACAGGCATGAGCATTTCACGGAAACGATCGTTCCGTTAGTTCCGTATCGTTACCCAGCCTGAGAAAACATGGAACCGAAAGTCCGTTTCCCAGATCTACAGGGCTTACTTTTAATAAAATTCGCCCATGTGTGGAATGTAAAACAAGTTCTCAACGAAATACAACAATCTGTATAAAACGAACCTACATGAACCCCTTTATTTTTAATGATTAAAACGCCCAGCTTTGTCAGTGTGGTTTACAAACAGCAGCGGTTTCCGCTTCTGCGCTACGCATGCGCAAGGTCGAGTTATTCATATCCGGGTAACTCAAACGCTAGTCAAACATGTCGGTTGCTAAGCGTAAAAGACAAAATGCTCATGCCTGCTAAGGCTTTATTATGAAGTACATGTAAAAACCGGTTCCCATGAGCATTATCAATGGGAACCGAAAAATCGTTTCCCAGGACAAAAATCAACGGTTACCATATTTGCCGAAATCCTCATGCCTGAGAACAGATCCAGCAAGAAAGTATTCGTATGCATCCGGACTTTTATACGCTTCTAAACCGTGTAAATGTCGACGACTTACTTACCAGATCCATGTGTATATTCAGTTGTCCAAGACAAGAGGAAGCGAATTAACAGTTCAATTTCCTAACGGCGAAAACATCGACTTCGGCATTAAATACGGGTCGCTCTGTGCAGAGTTTATCTACTTTTTCCACGTACCTTCGTTTATTTTCACCTTCTAAATGTCTAACGATATCGCACAAGACTCTGGGCGTCGTGCTATAAGACACATTTTCGTGTCGTCTCCAACTGACTTAGCATTGAACAATGCTTTGCAAGACCGGCAATATGACAAGGTAAACAAAAATTATGCTATTTTATGACATAGGTGCACGAGCTCTATTCCCCTAACACTACAACTTAAAATCTAATAGTGCCTTTACTCCCCCGAGTCTGGGCCCAAGAATCTTTTGTACAGATCAGATCATATCAAAGTATACATGTCGATAAGGTTGAATTTGTTATACTGTAAATATTAGCTACAAAAGGACTGCTTTAGAGGCGATGAAGATTGTATGAACAAACCTTGGTTGCTGTGGTGGGAAGCGATTTGGCGAATACATCCCAGTGTCGGCGTTTGCAGGCATCATCGAGTTTGGCTGAGGAGCACCAGATCCCATGTTGCCTTCTGGACCCATCCCTGCCTCAGATCTGCAAAAGAACGGCATCGCCACTAAATGTTGGAATTTTGGAGAACACACGGATGAATATAAAAATACAATAAAATATTCAGATCCTCTTTTTTTTTTATCATCCTGGAATTGCACTGTATTTGTGAAGTGGATAGTGAAATATTACTTTACCGCAATTAATAGATTCCAACTGTTTTTAATTAAAAAAAAAAAAAAAAAAAAAAAAATCAACAAGATCTAATAAAACTATTCTTTGGCTCTTTGCCATCTTAATTAACATTTTTACAATGAGAACAAAATGGGATGTGCACATTTTTATGTGTAGGACCTTTTTAAAGCAATATAATGACTCGGGGGGTAATTAAAATAAATGTGTGGGAAGGAAGCGGAGCCCTTTGTCAATTTAAGACGGCGTATTATATTAATTACATATCTTTCCACAAAGGAAATAAGCCTCTACTTATCAGTTACTGGGTTTAATGACCTTTAAAATTCTAAATACTATTCAATATTTCTCACCTCCTGTCATAACCCGGTCCATAAGGATATTGTTGTCTGGGCCCCATTGGCATCGTGCCCATGGCCCCGGGTGGTCCTCGGTTGAATGGGGGCTGCTGCTGCTGCTGCTGTTGTTGTTGTGGCGGTTGTTGCTGCTGGTCACCCACCCCGCTGTTAGGGCCTTGGTTACCAGGAAAAAACTGCTCCCCGACTGAAATTGCATGGAGAATTAAAGCCCGTTTTAGTACAAATTAACTAAGCAGTTAATTAAGGAAGCATTTTATGACCTATTCATCGTGCCCACCTTTTCTCATGTTGCTAAAGGGGTCTTTGTTGGGTTCATAGGGGCCCATTCGGCCTTGCATGTCTGGGGTGCTCATGCCGGACTGATACGCAGAGTTGGGTGTCATGTTTTTGCGTGGGTAAGGAGGGTCGCTCCCTTCAGAAAAGGGGTCCTGCAGGTTAACACTGCTTCTAATTGAGGGGAGGGAAAAGATGGTGGAAATGCATTAATAATCAATTTCAATGTCAATTCGACATGGCGTGAAAGTGTTATGATGAGAAAGTTAACCTGGAACCAGGCGGCATGGGGGGCAACTGGGTATGAGGAGTGGAGGCCGGGGTGGGAGGTTTTAAGTCTCCACCCTCAGCCATGGAGCTGCTGGTCGACTGGGGAGTCTGCGGGCCCTGAAGTGAGCCTGACCCTGCTGTGGAGCAGAGGGACGCTTCAGTTTGAAAGTAGAGAAGCAGACAGATAGGGCACATCAATTAAATGACATGGAAATAAAAGGCAATTTTATTTATTTATTTTAAAAGAAAATGTGTGAGCGAGTGTGGCGCTCACCTGGCGAGGGGGGCTGGACCTTTGCGGTTTGGTTCTTCTTGTTATCTGTAAAAATCTCAGGTGGGGGGTCTTCGCCACGCTCGATTTTACACTCAAAGGCGTACAAACACTGGATGTACTGTTTTTTCAAAGAACTGGCGGCACTGCTAGATGTGCCCACATTCAAGGAAGTGGCCAAATCTCGCCATTTCTTGTTTTTATTCACCTGAGACATTGACAAGAAATCATTAGAATTCAGTCCAAAATTCATGGGAATTACATTCAAATTGAAAAGAGACACACTCAGGAGTACCTGTGTCATGCCTCCGATATCTTTTACTGACATATACAGCCGGAAGAGGTCAAGCGGTTTGCGCCCCACAGCGGGCAAGTTGGTCATGCCCATGGCTTTCTCCTCAATAAAAGATAAATAGCGATCCACCCACATCTTTCTTTCGGGTTCAGGTCCTAACTCATACAGATGCGTTATGACTTCACTGGTTGTCGTAGAAGAGTTGGATTTCTGTTTTGTGGACAGAGAAACGGAAACCCTGGTTAGTGCGTTTCTTTTGCCCAAACAACAATTACAGTAATTCCCGGCCTACAGAGCGCACCTGGTTAGAAGCCTCACAGAAAACATTTTTAAAGGAAATACCATTTGGTACATACATACGCCGCAGCTATGGAAAAGCCGCAAGTGCACACATTGAAACACGAGATATTTACAAAGACAGTACACAGAGTTTAACGCTACCGCCGCACTAACGGCGCCGGTTAAAAAAAAACAAAACAACATACCAGTTAAAAAAAAAAGCAGCGCTAACACTTTCCTGACCGGTAAAAGTCACTTCCTTGGCACATATATTCCGCCGGTCTCACCCTTGCCATTGTTAGAAAAAATGCACAAATTTGTCGCATCACCACATAAACCGCAGGGTTGAAAGCATATGAATAAAATCGCGGCTTATGGGCCGGAAATTACGGTACATCGACACAAATGTGAGTTCACCTTTGATTTGGACTCTGACTTGGGTGTTCCGCCGCCATCTACTTTATTATTCATCTTATTGTTCATCTCTGGACTGGGAGACATGCCTAGACCCGTGTAGATTTGAAATAAATTCAGTGATTTGGCTTTGGATGAGCGGCTAAATAGGAGTGCAATCAATCTGAAAAGTGTACCACTTGAGTTGTTGGCCATGTTTGGCCCCATGGAATAGGGGGGTCCACCTTGGGTGTTCATCATTCCAGGCATGTTGTTCATAGCAGGACCATAAGGAGAGCCGGAACCAATCATGCCGGGTGGCATGTTCGGATAACCAGACATCCTGGATGTGGAAGAACAATCTGAGTATCTAGTATTGGCATAATTGGAAAAGTAAAACAAAAAGTCATCTTGATCGTCAACTAACCTGTTGTGTAATGAGTTTGAGGCAGGGTGCTGCATGGCGGCAGGATCCTGGTGTTTTCGGTTCATGCCCGGAGGCGGGCACATCGCTGAGCTAACCTGGGATGGCATGTTGCCCATGTTAGGGCCCATGTTGGGACCCATACCGGGGCCGTAAGGACGCGCTCCCATTTGATTTAGCGGCAACCTTCCCGGGGGAATGCCGCCATACGGTTGTCCCCCAGCTTGACCGGTCATCGGCCCCATGCCCGTCCCAGGGTAGTTGGCATTGGGCATGTTACCAAAGCTGGGTTGGCGAGGATAACCTAAACCAAATGTGACAAAATACATCAGCAACCATTTGGACAAGACGGATGAGAAGAATGTGCTTTACAACTAAAGCTACAAATAATTTTTGGTGCTGTGTGAGCCGCAATTTTCTCTCTACAGCGTGCTAGCAAGCAAGAGCTAGGTTCCCCGAGCAACGGGCCTTCGTCACAGTCTGAGCGCTGCTGACAGGAGGCTCTGCTACGTCAGCTGACTTTCTGCTTCACGGCTATTAATAGCAGCAACAGAGTTAGAGGGACGGCGCACCGATAGCTTGCCGCTATACTGTGCCTCTGTGCTGGAGGGATGGAGTTAATGGGTTTTTCCATATAAAAAAAATGTAAACAAACTTTCAAACGTACTTAATTATGAATGGACAGAGACATTAATTGTTTACACAAGAATTATTATTATTTTTTAATGAAGGGGAAAAAATACACACCCTGGGGCCCGTATTGTCCCCCCTGTTGTCCATATCCACCCATGGAGTTATTTTGTTGATAAGGAGCCATCCCAGGATGCATCTGTCCCCCTGAGGACTGTCGTGGAGACAGCGCCGAGGCTGACTGTGGGGAACCGTAAGGGGGAATCTGAGGGTTTCTCTGCATAAACCCTAAAGCGGGAGAAGGGAAAGAAAAAAAAAAAGAAGAAAGAAAGACGGCGCTGGTTCAGAATAAGCTAAGCACAATGATACTCCAAGATAATACACAGTGTACCTCGGTCTGGGGCCAGGGGAGACTGGCTCATGCCAGGGTGAAGGCTGCCATCTGACTGCACACTCGATGGCCTTGGAGGCATCTGGTTCCCTACAAAACAGTACTGAAGTTAGGTCGGCATGCATTTGAATTCAAATCATTTCTTGGTTAACCATTTATGTGATTGAAAGCTGAGTTTCAACAAACACGCTGAGGGGCAAAGAAAAGAAAGCAATTTCCAGGTATTCCTTTCGAAATTAACAGGAAATGTTACAAGCAAAATTACACAAAACAGTTATATAACAATGAGTTGATTGTATAAAAATAGAATTTTATGTCATATGTATAAAGTGGGCAGCACGGTGGATCAGCGGTAAAGCATTGGCTTCACAGTTCTGAGGTCCCGGGTTCAATCGCGAACCCGCCTGTGTGGAGTTTGCATGTTCTCCCCGTGCCTGCGTGGGTTTTCTCCGGGGACTCTGGCTTCCTCCCACATCCCATAAACATGCAACATTAATTGGAGACTCTAAATTGCCCCTAGGTGTGATTGTGAGTGTGACTGTTTGTCTCTATGTGGCCTGCAATTGGCTGGAAAGCAGTTCAGGGTCTACCCCACTTCCTGCCTGTTTACCGCTGGGATCAGCTCCAGCACTCCCTGGGAGCCTTGTGAGGATATGCGGCAAAGAAAACGGATGTATGGATGGAATATGTATAAAGTTATATGGCAGTCATTAGGCGTAATAAGAACATTATGACAAGTCAAGGAATTGTGTTTCTATTATTCCATTTTGAGTACAGATATGGTTTGAGTTTGGAATCTGTAGTAATCAGGAGACCTGTCATGTTGGCAGGTGACAGCGGTCCAGCGCGGGGTGTACTGGCACTGGCCGGGGAACCGGCCGGAGAAGGCGACGGTCCTCGGATGCCCGGCAGGTGCGGAGACGTGTGAGGCGAGAAGGGCGACTGAGCCGGGTTGCTCTGTTCGCCCTGGCTGCTCGAAACACCCGGCGTGCTCACTCCGGGACTGAGGGCGCCATCTGTACCGGTGGGCAGGTCGTCAATGGACCCCGACAGGTCCTGAAAATGTGAAAGACGGCAGAGTTATTAAAATTATAAGCCCATTAAGATTGTTACTTCTTAGAAAATACAAGTATAGTCAACCCTTTGTATTTATGATTGGCCAAAGTCACCAATTCGCTTATTTTTTTTTTTTTTGAGGGGGGTAGCATTTCCCCTATTATTCACCCAAAAATATATATATTTGCAGTATTTCTTCCTTGAGCCCTCAGTTATTTTCTGCCCAGGGAAAAAAAAATGAAAAAAAAAAATAGATACTGATAATGAGTGTCAATTATTTGTAAAACTTTGGGGGAGTCCACTGTATTACAATCACAGTAAACATACACTAACGAGCTCCAATACAAGAGCTGCATCGAAATAAAATCTGAATGAAAAATAAATTAAGTTATAATTGTGTGCAATAGAATTACACTCCATTTTTACGAGAGGTGTTTCTACATATTTTGGTTACTTTATTTAGTTACAAGAAAAAAGAAAGAGAATGTTAGCGACAGCTTTTGACGGAGTGACGTGAGAGTCTCAACCAGAGCAAAATGGACCTTTCGTGAAGACAATCGTAAGGGATTGTCATATTATCAAGGTGTGAGGGAATAAAGGGCAATGTCTCATATTTATAATTCCCATAAGGATGTTGCACATGCATGTAGAGCAACCACATAACAAAAATCACGACATGACATTAACTGGGGTAAAACAACACCACGGAAGCAAATTATTTTCCCGATATTATTAGAGGAACTGGGGGGGAGGAATTCTAATATTGATGCATACATGACTGACCGGAAGGCTGGAGGGACGCCCCTGACTGTCCTCTGGACCACCTTTTTGCTGCGAAGATGGTGGAGCGTTGGACTGAAATGAATCTTGGGGTAGCTCCTTCAAAAATAAAAAATAAAAACAAAACAAAAAAAAATCTCTGATGTGTACGTTTGTGAACCTAAGCGTTACCATGACGGTCCTGATCCGGGGGCCGCACCTGTTGTTGTGGAGGAGGAAAGCGTTGATAAGGTGACTGTTGTGCTTGCTGCTGCTGCTGCTGCTGAGGGTTCTGTTGGTACGCTCCAGACTGGCCCTGTGGGTGCTGGGGTGTCTGCGACTGTTGCTGTTGCTGCTGCTGCTGCGAGGGGGGCTGCTGAGGCGGCTGCGTGGATGCCGGATAGTTGGCCTGTGATCCTGGGGGAGCCTGGGAGCTCGGCTGCTGGGGGGTCTGGCCCACTTGTCCCTGCTGCTGGTACGGGGACTGGCCGGGCTGCGGGGCCGACGCTTGGGAATACGGCGGCTGAGATTGTGCAGGACCTTGAGGTGGACCCTGGGATTGAGGAGGAATATGAGGCTGCTGATAAGGGGCTCCTCCCTGGCCGTGTGGTGCAGACGGTGGCTGGTGGGGTTGCCCCGGGTAAGGTGCTTGGCCTCCCGGTTGTCCAGGTTGGGGCTGAGAATAAGGGGTTTGATGCTGGCTTGGGTGGGGGCTCTGACCACCCTGACCGTAATACGGGCCCTGCGAGGGATATCCTCCCGGTCCCTGCTGTCCATAGGACCCCATCTGGCGCAGGAGAAACACCGTGAGCACAATTCAAAGCAACCCGTTCAAAATGAACAGAATCAAACGAGTAACTTACCTGCGGACCGTAGGGCATCCCGCTCATGCCTCCGGGAGTTCGTCCTTGCATGCCGACTGGGTATCGTTGAGGTCCGGCGGGGCCGTATCCCTGGCTAGGATATCCGGGACCCTGCTGCCCTGCGGGAGGTCCTTGCTGTGACTGTTGACTGTATGGGCTACCGGCACCGTATGGCTGCCCTCGCATTTTCACCATCGGGTCCATGGAACCAGGCGGCTAGAAGACGCAACAAATAAATCGTTAAAAATGTGACGTTCAGGACAATCAGGAGGGCTTCTTATGGAGTTATTTTAGACAGTCTGTCCCAACCTTTAGTGAGGTAATCAGAAACGTCTGACAGCTCAACACCAAACAAGATGTCACAAAAAAAATATGAATAATGTATTAGTGATCTTGTTTCAATTTACACAAAAATGGAATGTGGAAAATCTGCTCTTGTTTAATTGCGCACAAATCTCATCCTCACTGAACACATAACTTATTCTGTAGTTTGAATAAGAAGGTTTATTGAACTTTCTGCCATCTAATAGAAGAGGATTTAACTGTTCCACCAGTTAGAATAGAGCTTGCGCACTTGAACGTCAAAATATTCACGGCGCCCTGTTGCCGGTCAAACAGAGCTGCTCAACATTGAACCGGAGGAGAATATTTAAAATACCTGAGACCTGTTGCGCTGTTGGTTGTCACAACAGACGAGACACATATTCAAAGAGATCATTTTATGGAATACCAGCTGAAAAGACCAGAAAATATCGATGGATTTCGGCAATTAAACATGGTGGATGGTGCCCAAGCAAACACACACATGCCTGTGTAGCAATCACTTCATTTCAGGTAGGAATTATTCTTCTCAATCTCAAATTACCAACAAGATTTTATAATGCCAAGTTGGCTCATTTAAGAACGATGCGTATTTAAAAAAAAAAAAAAAAAAAAGTCGCAGAAGTTTACGGAGATTAAGCGTGGCTGCAATCGCTTCCGTGTACGTCCGTGGAGACGACTTCGTCCTCTATTTTTTTTTTCTTGCAATCATACCAATGAATGCGAGTTCGTGTAAAACCAGGGGTCATTTATATAAATATTGGGATTTGTATTGAATACTAGCTGAAAAGATCGATGAATTCCGGCAAAGGTTAACGTGTAGCTGGGTACGCTTCCGCGTCCACGAGCCGTCTCCCAGTTGAGAACCGATCCAGCAACAAAGTATTTGTATGCGTCCAGACTTTTGTAGGCTTTCAAACTCTTCCGTGTAAATCTCGATGACTTACTCATCAGATCCATGCGTAGATCCAGTTGTCCAAGACAAGCGGAAGCGAATTAACAGTCCAATTTTTTATCGGCGAAAATGTTGACTTCGGCATTAAATACGGGTCGTCTACGTTGAGTTTATCTAATTTTTTCACGTACCTTCGTTTATTATCACCTTCTAAATGTTTAACAGTATCGAACAAGACTCTGGGCGTCGTGCTATAAGACATTTTCGTGACCGACTTAGCTTTGAACAATGCTTTGTTTGACCGGCAACATGGTCAGTCACGTGACTTTGGTAACGTAGGTGCTCGAGCACTATAACTTCGCATGCGTTAGGGTTGGGCATTGAGAATCGATTGGAACTGGGGCAAAGACTCAGTTTCTCCCTAAATCGTTCAAATCTAAAAAATGTCAGTTCCCAGCTTCGATGCTTTGAGTCCACTGAACCCCCGCTCCCCCAAAAAAGTTGTGAAACTTAAAGAACAATCCGCACAAAGACATGCTTGTCCAACAGTGGCAGTGAACTAAAGTCTCTTATCTTGATTAAAATTAATCACCAGTCTCTTCAGTGGAACACTTGGAATGAGATTTTAATTGTTCAAAGGAGTCTTTTATGATGTGGAACAGTCTGACGTGCTACGTCCCAGTCCGAGTCTCAGCCTATACCATGCAGAACTTCAGTGAAGGCAAATTAGAAGAGTGTAAAATAATAAAACATGTCGATGCCAATATTGAGGCTGCTAACATGTTCAATGACGGGTTACACTCTTACAGTGCGATTGTTGTCAGTCTCCATGTGCCCTGCGATTAGCTGGCAACCAGTTCCAGGTGTACCCTGCCTCCTGCCTGTTGACAGCTAGGATTGGCTACAGCACTTCCACGACGCTCGTGAGGATAAGCGGCTCAGAAAATGGATGGATGGATACTTAATGAATAGGGACAAAAATTCATGTAAACGTATCACAAACACTAATCTTGTGGCTCATCAGTGGCGTGGTAAAGAAATTAATGCTTTATATTTTTTGGCTCCGTTCAATACTCTTTCTTGCCATCTAGGTTTACTTTCGTTGTCAATTTTTACGGGTGTCGTGCGAAGCTACTTAAATTAAAGTGTCTTTCGCTAGTGTGCCACGGCTGGGAATCACATATATTGCTCAGAAAAGACTTGACTAAAATATGGGACAACTAACCTTTTTAGATATTCTCCCACTTCATTTTAACTTTTATATTATACCATAATTCCACATATAAAAAGCGCTGATGACATCTACTTTCAAATCGTGAGGGCCGTCTCCTCAATTACAAACACTTCCCAGCTGTGATCCTGTTTTGAACCTTGTCCAAGTATTTTTTATTATTTATTTTTTTAATCCTTGGAGAAGGCAGTTTGGCTCCAGATGAATGACACCAGAAATTAAGGAAGTATTTTCAAAACAAGGTGGAAGTGAAAAGGAAACAAGCATGGCCTTACTCAAGAGCGGAGAGCGATAATATTTTGATAGTCTTCTTATTTTGTTTTGAAAGGAACAACTCCTATCCAACGCAGTTTTCATTTTAAATTATAGCAGAAAAAAAAATCCCAAATCTATTTGAGGAAAAGCCTCATTACCGTAACGTTTTTTTTTTTTTTTTTGGGGGGGGGGGGGTTTAAATCGTATGCCTTGCACGACCATTTGGCAGATGGGGCGTGATGAATTTAAATAAATAAAAGCAGCACATGGCTAATCTGCATAAAACAAACTCCCTTGGCGGCTGAGAGATGGTGGACTGCTTTCTGATTGGCTTAAGGGGGGCAAATTCTTTAGAGTCAAACTTGCGTGGCATGCCAGCCAGACGGCAGCGCCATGCGCGTCTTTGCAGGCGTGGCTAAAATGCACTTTGCTTTTTAAGCGCAAACTAAGCATCTGAACTGACAAATACATAAATATTGGATCAAATATGTCATTGTAATTAGTGCGGTGGGAGGAATAATAGAATGCAAATGAAAGGTGCAACAAGTAGAATACAGGGTTGTATTGATTGCATTGTAAACAGTATTTGTTTACACACAAACGAGACAGTACACTAGCAAAAACACATACTATATTCATATTCATATGCTGCTGTTCCAAAGTTTAGGGTCACTTAAAATGTCCTTATTTTTAAAAGTACACCACTTTTTTTTTTAATGAAGATTCCATGATATTCAACATACTGTAAATACAGTCAAGACACTTGTTTTTAAGTCCTTTTCTTTACAAAACAAGGACATTTCTAGGTGACCCCCCCCCCCCCAAACTTCGGAACGGTAGTATGAATATGTAACTGTTTTCTTGGAAAATGATTCAGGAACTTTTAAATGGAAGTGCACTGGTGGCAAAGGGATTCATACTCTGTTCTTTAGTACAAGTACAGATACTTGTGTAAAGAAAACTGTGAAAACATACATACTGAAAACTATTAGTTTTTTTTTTTTTTTAAACTGTAAACTATGTACAATAATCATTGCAAAACCTTGCTGGCGTTGGCTTATATGTTTATGCTACCAAAACAACATTTTCTAACAAACAAATGCCAAAAAATCCAATAATTGAACCAATACTTGTATGTTTTGCAGATTGGACATCATTTTTCCTGGTATAATACAGCACCAAGAATAATTCAGTGTTGTACATTTATTTTATTTTTTTTAATTTTGTGTGAAGTTTGCGTACATCACACTGCGCAATATGTTGTATTTTTATTTAATTTTATTCCGCTTTGCTTGACTCTGTTTTCTGGAGCCAGGTCAGCCTTGCAAAGGAAAATATCTCCTCAATGGCCTTAACCGGATAAATACAAATTTGACAACAGTTTGAAAAATATCCGATAATTTTTTAAAATAAAGTCACGGATGGAGGCACGGTGGGTCAGCTGTTTAAGCGTTAGCCTCAGAGTTCTGAGGTCCCGAGTTTGAACCCGGCCCCGCCTGTGAGGAGTTTGCATGTTCTCTCCGTGCCTGCATGGCTTTTCTCTGAGCGCTCCCGTTTCCTCCCACATCCCAAAAACATGCAACATTAGACACTAAATTGCCCATAGGTGTGATTGTGAGTGGCGGCGCGGTGGATCAGCTGGTAAAGCGTTGGCCTCACAGTTCTGAGGTCCCGGATTCAATCCCAGACCTGCTTGTGTGGCGTTTGCATGTTCTCCCCGTGCCTGCGTGGGTTTTCTCCCGGCACTCCGGTTTCCTCCCACATCCCAAAAACAAGCAAAATTAACTGGACACTCTAAATTGCCCCTAGGTGCGATTGTGAGTGAGACTGTTTGTCTCGATGTGCCCTGCGATTGTCTGGCGACCAGTTCAGAGTGTAACCCGCCTCCTGCCCGTTGACAGCTGGGATAGGCTCCGGCACGCCCCGCGACCCTCGTGAGGATAAGCGGCAAAGAAAATGGATGGATGGAAGTCACGGATTGGAGTTCCTCAATAACGATGCTTTACCTCCTTTTCTGTCTTTTAAAATCACCAAAATGTCTGTCAATGAAGACCTCAAATCCGAGTGACGAAAATTTTAAATTCAAAATTATTTGTTTTCAAACGTAGGGAAGTAAAAAAAAAAAAAAAAAAAAAAAGTAACAAAGCATTTACAATTTGTTGACTTCTCAACACTCCACATTGTGACATAACTGCACAGAAGGAAGATATTTAAGATGATATCTGCCCGGGTCTCGTTTACAATACGACGGACGTACTTCTTTCTCCCTTCATAAATGTAAGTTAATAACGTGGAAAACCGCACCGCATCCGTGATCCGAGCCAACATTTTTGGGGAGCTCAACAGTAGCCAAAAAGGACGCGCGCTAACCCTTCCGGCGAACCCTGAGAGGATCCAACGGCGCCCTTATCAGCAACTGTTGCCTCGCATCACATGTAATTATAAATGGCCATGAGCTGCGGCTCGGGAGCCAATCAGATCGGAGCTCGCACGTCAACCCGAGACCAACTATCTCCTGGCTTGACAGCACGATTTTACCTCCACAATTCAAATCCCTGTTGCACGCTGCAATCCTGCACTCGCCAGCTTCATGTGGCCCGAGCATCTTTTTTTTTTAAGTTTACACGCAAACAACAAGCAAGTGCTGGGGGTGGGGGGGACGCCGCCGCATCCGAACCGGCGGTCACGTCGCACACATGACCGTCATTTTTGGTGACATGTTAACAACGACGTTTAAACAGTTGCTTTTCGTTTCAAGTTGGGAAAAGCGTAACAGCCACGAATAAGAAAGGCATAGGTGGAGCATTCCTGCCGACATTGCCACCGAATTGTAGCTTTTGCGGCGAGAAATTTCACGTTTACATTCTACAAACGGCTTTGAGCAACTCTTATGTGATGGGGACGCGCTAAAAAAGTGTCGATTTTTTTCGAGATTTTGTTCGGTGTGCGTGGCAGGGTTGAAACGAACCGTTCGCCCCCCTTCGGTGTGGCTTCTAGCCCGTCCTCAAAGTGAGGCCTTTTCGCGGCTCGGCTAAAAGTCGTCGACGCTGTCTGCTTTCGACGCCTTCGTCCCTCGTCATCGCGCCACGCTCCCGTGCCGATTTCGACGGCTCGAACAGAGTGAAAATCGCCTGTTTTCAGGCTGCTAAACGGGGGGAAAGCACACGCGAGAAGGCAGCCATTTTAAGAGTGTTAGCGAGCTAGTATAGCAGACAATGGCTGGCCTAGTGCGATGTCAACTAGTTAGGAGGAGGGAAGGAGACGTGGACGAAAAAAAAAACATTTAAAAAAAACACATGTACAGTGGTGTTAAAAGTGTCATTTTACCTGGCTCCTAGCTAGCGGCTGCCCGGCGCTCCCGGGGCTCAGAGGCGACGGGTGATGGCTTCTTTGTTGCCAAGTCGGCGGATTGCTGCCTCCATACTGACCGCTAGCGCCCATGTCTGCTGCTCCCTTGCTAGCTCCCTCCTGGCTAGTGTAGTCGCCGGACGGGTAGCTGGAATAAGCCCGCGTGGAGCTCGGGGACGTCAGGAGCTTGTTGAGCGTCGGCGTGGATGTGGGCTGAGGGTTTCCTATGCTGTATCGCTGGTTGTTGTAAGATCCAGCCATGGCGGCGGGTCCTCCCGTCGGCGCTTGCTGCTGCTTAGCTGGCTGCCCCCCAGCTGTCGGCGCCTGGCTACTGCGAGGCGAGTTCACGGCGTACGCTTGGCCCGAGTACGGAGTCCTGTTCGGGAACGGGCTGTAATTGTTGAACTGGTGGTTGGGAAAGTCGTGCGAATTGGGAAGGTAAGGGTCCATGATGTTGCCGGGCTGAACGGCCGGACCCGCAGCAGCTGCCATGCCAGGGCTTTGTTGTCCGCCATGTTGATGAAAAGGGGCCCGGCTGTAGTGCTGACTGTATCCGTACGACGGCGGAGGGAAAGCGGTGTTGTGGTGGTGCACCATACCCGGGTGGTTGTTTCCCTCCGGCCCAACGTTGTCATTCTGGTTATTATTGTTAGCTCTGGGCGGGTTCCCATTGCCGTTCTTCATATCTGGCTCCCCTCCTCCTCCTGCATTTCCAGCGTCGGCGCCGTCCTGCAGATCCCCCCTGCCCGGTGATTCGCCGTCCAGCCCGGGGTGCTTTCTGTCGGACTGCTTCTCCCCCAGTACCGTGTCCTCCTTGGACTCTCGATCCGGCTTTTTGAGCTCGGAAGGCGGGCTTGTGTTCAGTGTGGCGGCGCTGGCGACCTGAGCGGCCATGATATACCCCCCCACCCCCCACCCACCTCTCTCCCTCTCTCGGCGGAGTCAGTCACAATCAAAAGCGAGCATGGAACATGAATAATTGTTCAGAACCGTTTATCCCGGTGCCGATTCATCCCCCACTCGCGGACCGGACCGAATCCGGCTGGCACACCCCCCCCACCCCTGGTTCCGGTTCCGTGAGTGGGTTACAGAAATGACTGGTGCTCCATGCAATGCGTTTAAAAAAAAAAAAAAAAACGAGAGAAATTGTTGTGGGAGTTGTTAGCGAGCCCAGGTAGAGGCAGGGAGCGAGCCCAACCAACACGAGGCTTCGTTAGATACAGCCATTTTACTGAGCCCAGCGGGGGGACGCAAAACCCGGACCGGATCATCACCTGCAAGCAACGGCGAACCGGATCCGCCAACGTCCTCATTGTCTGATCTCCAACTCCAGTACAGCTGCGACCATGTAATCGCCACATGATGCGACTATTTATGTTTATAAAGGTTGCGTGCAACTTTAAACACCTCTCACATAACATGGGCGTTGTTGTTGAAATACTCTATATAAATATGTAGAGGGTTTTTTTTTAATTGGAATTTTTTTTTTTACACAATCTGACTTCCTCCTTAATTCACCTTTAATAGTGGATGCGTTTTTCTGAAGTTTTTGTTGTTGTTTTTTTTTTTTTTGCTGTAATCCACACAGCATAAGGAGGAAGCCTTGCAGCAAGAGACGAGTAGCAGTGCACATTCCCTCTTTTGCTTCCCCCCTCCCCTTCCCTGCCTCTCAGTGCTGTGCAGCGTGGGGGGATGGGAGCCAGGCAAGACTGCAGCTCTCTCGCTCCCTCTCTCACCCCGGTAACATTGAACCAACAGTCAAGCCAGACCTTATCGAGCAGGCTGAGTGAGAGGAATGGGGGCGAGGGGGGGGGGGTGCTTTTAGTGCAAGCGTGGACAGTTTCAAAAAAAGTACAGAAACACTGAGAGTACTTCGTGTATTGTTGCCGTCTTATCCTCGGTGAAAGCAAAGACTTGTGGTTACCACGAAACGCGGAGCAGCAAGGGGAGGGGTGTGATGAGAAGTGTGTACGTGTGCGTGCAGAAGACTTTGCTAGTTCCTGATTAAGCGCATGAAATGCGCCACAATTTTTTTTTTTTTTTTTACTATCTACATGTCCAAAAAAATAACTTCCATTTGTTACCTCACCACTGTATATTTCTTTCTCATGATCGCATCTTCCTGTAGGGGGCTCGAAGGGAAATAAGGGCAGGAGGCACAGTTGATCACATGTGCAAACATGGGAACACAATTTCACATTGTGGCTGGGGGTGGACACGCCCCCTCCACGCACGGACGAGCGCTCCGCACCTCGGTTTTGGTGCGGTGTCAGTTTTGGAATTAACACAGCCCCACTTTGATCATGCATGAAAAGTGCACACTTTTTTTTTTAAGGTAACTAACGAGCAGGTAGTATTTAAAGGAGAGAGGGTGTTCAAACAATATCACAACAGCAATGCTGGAAAAGAGTTGAAACTGAAAGAAAAGGGTCAAAAAAAAAAAAAGCAGACACAGGGCCAGTTGTGCAGAAACACAGATTTAATGTGGCTTCCTCTCCCCGCCTGACTTCATTTTTCTGCTGTTGGCTGCAGGGAAAAGCTGGAGCAGGCCTCCGGAGAGCAGACTCCGCCGGTTTTGGGAGCGCGTCGGCTGCCACCCGCTGGTGGAGAGCGCACACGCAACCCCGCGAGCGCGCTCACTTTCTCATGAACCACCCCAAACATCCGTCCGTCCATTTTCTTCGCCGCTTATACTCACGGGGGTCGCGGGGAGTGCCGGAGCCTATCCCGGCCGTCTATGGGCAGGAGGCGGGGGACACACACACACACCCTGAACTGGTCGCCAGCCAATCGCAGGGCACATGGAGACATACAACAGCCGCACTCACAATCACACCAAGGGGTAATTTAGATTATCCGATTAACGTTGCATATTTTTGGGATGTGGGAGGAAACCGGAGTGCCCGGAGAAAACCCACGCGCACATGGGGAGAACATGCAAACTCCACACCGGCGGGGCCGGGATTGAACCCGGGACCTCTGAACTGTGATGCCAACGCTTTACCAGCTGATCCACCGTGCCGCCCTACCCCAAAAACTTCTTAAAAAACATAATTCTTTTAATGAAATTCAGTCTGTGGCAAAGGCGCGTCCTTCAAATGTCAATTCCTGTGCTTGTGTCTTGTTTTTTTTTTTTGTTTTTTTTTTTTCCCATGAAGGAGTTCCGAACCCGGACGAGGTCAAAGGTCCACCAGTTCCTCCTCTACCGTCTTTCCGCTGGTTCCGACGTAGCGCTCCTGAACTCCAAGAGTGCTGCGAGTGTCGGCTGTTAAGGCAAACGTTAGCGCTTTACGCATGTTAGCTCGCGACCGTCAAGTTAGAAGGACGGTCAGCCTTGCCCGCCCGGTCCCGTAAACGCTACGGGCTCCGTTAAAGCGACGTGAGTCAGCGTTGAGTCACCGGAGCTGCTGGAAAAGGATACGAGGCGAACTGAAAGTCTGCCCCCACGGCGGCTGACATCATGGCCTGCAGATTCCTCTCCTCCAGGTCTCCGAAGCAGCAGCCGTTGGCTTTGTCCACGGCCCGCAACACCTGCATCATGCTCTCTTTGTCCTGCATTCAAATCGTCTCAACTTTTAGGAGCAGACGGGCGGCGAAATCGCCGCTTGACTGACACGACTTCAACGGGCGCCGGTGCCGCGGCGTTACCGTGGCAACCGGATCAGCGTCAGACCCGGTTAAAATCGGGTTTTGTTTTCGCCGTTTAAAGTCGGAGCCAAATAACGGGTTGCCGTGGTAACGTGCGCTCGTAAACGCGTGCGATTTCTGTCGTGCTCAAATGTGGCAAATGCAAAACGAGCACTGTGAATGAAATATTATTTGTCATTTTCATTCCGAAATGCTGGGCATTCTATTTTTTTATCAATACTATTTACATTTTTCCTTCTTACTGTTATGGAAATGGAAGAAGACTGTCGCTATTATAACAAGCTTCTCAAACAACTATAAGAATTGTTTTTATTATTCTTTGTTTCGATTTTACTTTGAATTATATAGATAGAGAGAGAGAGAGAAAGCGAAAGAGAGAGAGAGAGAGAGAGAAAGAGAAAGAGAGAGAGAGAGAAGAGAGAGAGAGAGAGAGAGATTGATTTTTGGGACAGAAAACAAACAGAACAAACATTTGCACTATTCTATATATTTGCAGTAACACTACCATGTTATCGTCCATCTATTGATTCATAATTTTAGATATATCTGCATGAATAATTTTAGGGGAAAAAAAAATTAGTTCAAGTTTTAGCTAAGAATTTCTGGCTTAACTGTAGGTATAAAAACGGTTGTAGTCTGAGCTTGAGCAACCTTGTTCAACTGAGTTTCACTTTTTTTGTAGAGTAAATTAATGCCGCATTAATGTCCTTGTGCCACCTATAGTATGAAATGTAATAAATGTGAGAAAAAGGCACAAAATAACTTACAGTCCAGGAGAGGGAAAAAAAATAATAATTACCTGCACATTGAGAGAGACGAACGAGACGAGGCCGTAGTCCTGAATGACCTCCGCCAGCTTTTCGTTCAGGTGGCGGAATTTTTTGAAGAAGGGATCTGCGGCGAGGTGCTCCAGTAGATAGCTCAGATCCATAACTTCGGTGTAGAAGTCGAGGTTGAATGCTGGTCAAGACGTGCAGACATAGAATCGGGCAAATTTTAATACGTTGATGAAAACTGCGGACTCTACATTTGACAAACGCCCTTGAATGACAAACATTTTGTGGGAAAGTACGCCTCGAAATTCCCACAAAACATCAAAGTTCGAGACTCCTTCAGTGGCGCCTGCAATCTCTCGGTAAGCTTCAAAGGATTACTTCTAAATTCCCTTTTATGTCTTTTTTTTTTTTTAAACGTAGCTTGATTGCTGTGGTAATGAGTGAGACCTCCGCGTAGTAGCTAACACGACTTCAGGATTAACTTGTTTGCTTTGTTTTTTTTTTTTTTTTTTGCAACACTGAAGTAGGATTAGTCGAGGCACGGTGGGATCAGATGGTAAAGTCTTGGCCTCACAGTTCTGAGGACCCTGGATCGATCCCGGACCCGCCTGTGTGGAGTTTGCGCGTTCTCCCCGTGCCTGTGTGGGTTTTCTCCCCGAACTCCGGTTTCCTCCCACGTCCCAAAAACGTGCAACATTAATTGGACACTCTAAATTGTCCCTAGGGGTGATTGTGAGTGTGGTTGTTTGTCTTGATGCGGCCTGCGATTGGCTGGCGACCAATTCACGGTCCGTTCACAGCTGGGATAGGCTCCAGCGCTCCCCGCGACCCTTGTGAGGATAAGCGGCAAAGAAAATGCGTGGATGGATGAATTGGCCCTAGGTGTGATTGTGAGTGCGGCTGTTTGTCTCCATGTGCTCTGCGATTGGCTGGCAACCAGTCCAGGATGTAACCCCGCCTCCTCCCTGTTGACAGCTGGGATAGGCTCCAGCACTCGCCGCGACTCTTGTGAGGATAAGCGGCAAAGAAAATGCATGGATGGATCTTCTTGGATGAATCTGTCATGAGTTGCACTTTTTTAATTTTACTGAGATAAATCAACTTGGCGGACGGTGGCTCAGATGGTAAAGCGTTGGCCTCACAGTTCTGAGGTCCCGGGTTTGATCCGGGCCCCGCTTGTGTGGAGTTTGCATGTTCTCCCCGTGGCTGAGTGGGTTTTCTCCGGGCCCTCCCGTTTCCTCCCAAATCCCAAAAACATGCAACATTAATTGGACACTCTAAATTGGCCTGAGGTGCGATTGTGAGTGCGGCTGTTTGTCTCCATGTGCGCTGCGATTGAGTGGCGACCAATTCAGGGTGTACCCCGCCCCCTGAGAGCCGGGATAGGCTCCAGCACTCCGCGCGACCCTCGTGAGGATAAGCGGCTTCCACTTACCTAGTTTGCCATACTGCTCAATCAAGTCCATCTTGGAGAGGACGTTGACGTGAGGGAGCTCCACGTGGAGCATGGTGGCCAGCGAGGTGCACAGCACGGAGATGAACTTGGCCGGGTCCGTACAGTAGTGAGAGTCCACGAGGTGCACACATGTTAGCTGAACGCAAAGGAAGGGAGGGGGGGACAGAAATATGATAATAACTTCAGATGTCATAACAACTGGGCGGATGATGTTGAATGCAATGTATCCAGCTCTATAAAAAGCAGGGGTGTCAAACCACATTGTTGTTCCGGTTTCCCTCAGAGGGCCGTTATGACTGTCAAACAAAAATATTTCGTCATCTCATCATATTTACATCATCAATGTATGAACTCGTTTTTGGAATAAGAAATCAAGGGTAATGTGTTTTTCAACTACTCACATTTGGTAAGCAAAAAAATGCTTGTAATATCTCAACTTTATCTTTTATGTCATGTCGTTACCCAAGCCGCTTATCCTCACAAGGGTTGCAGAAAAGCCATCCCAGCTAGCTTCGGGCGAAAGGCGGACTACACCTTGAACTGGTCGCCAGTCAGTCGCAGGGCAGGTTATCGACACCATCATTGAGCGGGAATCGATCCCACGCTGCCCGCACCAAAGGTAGGCGTGTCTACCACTACATCACAGGTGTCAAACTCAAGGCCCGGGGGCCAGATCTAGCCCACCACGTGATTTTATGTGGCCGGCGAAGCCAAATCTAGAGTATCAATTTCCATGATTCTTATAAAAATCTATCCCAAAATTTCAAATTGTCATACATTGTAAACGATAAACTTGAGCTATTACAAGCATTTTTGTGTTACCAAACGTGAATACTTGAAAAACACATTACCGTTGATTTCTGAATTCTTCTAAATTGACGATGTTGATGAGATGATTAAATATTTTTGTTTGACAGTCATAACGGCCCTCTGACGGAAACCCGAACAATAATGCGGGCCGCAAGAAAAATGAGTTTGACACACCTGCACTCCACCATCAGTGACCTTTTATCATTTATGATACATGACCATTTGAAATTTTGGTACAGATTTTTACAATAATCATCGAGGCCCCATAGATCAGTGGTTAGATAATTGGTTTGGTAAACCAGGGGTTGTGAGTTCATATCTCACTGGGGCGTCGACTCCCCAAGAGGGGTTGCGTCAGGAAGGAGATCCGGCGTAAAAAAACTGCGCCAAACAAATATGAGCATTCATCTGAGACGCTGTGTCAACCCCCTCACGGGACAAGCCGAAAGAAACTTACTTGCTATTTTTTTTTTACAAGAATCATGGAAATTGACACTCTAGATTTGTGGCTGCCTGGGCCACATAAAAATGACGTGGTGGGCCAGATCGAGTTTGACACCAGTGATATAAGGCAAATGTACATTTTTGCTTTTGGGAAATTAAAAGGCACAACAACAAAGGAAATTGTAGCGATGATCTTGTCTCAATTTGACGCTTATCCATTATAACCTTCTTTCTGCCTGTCATTATACGTCGCTGTCATAGAAAGGTGACCGAGGGGAAACGCCGGTCCGCTGCACTCACCCTGAAATTCCACTTTCCTAACCGCGTAAATATGTTTTTCAGCGAAGTCTGGTGCGTGTAGAGCTCCACTTGCCCGGGGCAGTCAAACAAGAAGTAACAGTCGTTGTGCTCCTTCAGCTTTATCTCCAACCAGTCCAAGTTGGCCTCCGCGTAGTCCATGCAGTACAGGAGGCCGCCATTGGGCCCCAGCTTCAGGCCGCCCATGACATCATCCAACGTGACCAGCTCGGCGATGTCCACGGCGCAAGAGTACGGGAGGCCATCATTGGCCGGGTCCATGTTGACCACAACTACTTTGCGCCCGAGGTGGCCGAGGAACTCCTGCATGGCCTGGCAGTAAGTGGTTTTGCCCGAACCCGGCGGTCCGATCACCACCTGGCCGAAACGTAGGGGTTGCGCTTCTCCCTTTGGTTTAGACATGTGGCAGCAGGTTACTAGTGCTGTCTCGCGGACGAAAAATACTACAAATAATAACAATCATGCGTTCAGTCAAATTAAAAATGGCCTCCTTAAAATTTCCTAAAGGAAAGCCATGGCGGCAAAGCACGAAAACAAGCACTTATCCAGTCAAATACACACCGGCAATAATAATCTAGATTCATCTAATCGACATACTGGCAAACTAGCGATACATGCCGGTGTCAAAACTACGAAGTCCAAAAGGATGAAAGCGCATCTTATTCTCACGTTTTTGGCCACCTCGCTACGTTTTTACGCGCTTGCATACCAGGCAGTTAGCCGCTGCGCTAACATGAAATACATCCGGGTCACGTACACCTGGGCCTTTCAAAATAAAAGCTTTTCCCAAGGCAATGTCCGTCACAGTATTTGCATCTATTTTGATTTTACATTCAACGTTATATTTTTTAACACCTGAGATGTATTATATTTAACACATGAATGCAATTTGCTTTAATTTTTAATTTAAATTTCGTCTCGATATAGCTAACCTATTAAAATATGTTTATGTACATATATGTGCGTTCATCTGAGATGACACGCTGTGTCGACCCCGAAAGGGTTAAGCTGAAAGAAACTTTTTTACTGTAAATGTAAGTTACAAATTGAACATTCCATGACACATAAAAGGTTTTTTTTTCTTTCAAAATTACGAAGTAAATATGAAAGCGGGTCACGTGAATGGAGTAACCAAATCTTCTTGTAGCCACCATTGTTTGTTCATTAGGCAACACACTTTTTTATTCATACTTCAGATGTTTTTAGTAGTGTAAATCATGTTGAACTATATATTAAAATATCAGTAAAAATACTAGTTGTTCTTGCATTGAAACCAATTTCATAAATAAAATGGGTCAATTCGGTTAACGAGCGGCGCACATCTGGATTTCAGTTCTGAATTTCAGGGTCTGAATCTCGGTTTCATCCTTCCTGTGTTGGCAAAGAGTAAATCCTCCTTTGATGTGATTGTTACGGAAGCGTATTACTGCCATACCCAAAAAAAAAAAAAAGGTCACGTTTCACATAATTATGTGAATCGTTTCACAGATTTATGTGTAAGATTTAATTCTGTGAAACGTTACACATAATTATGTGAAACGTAATCTTTTATTTTGGGGTGTGGCAGTAATACGCTTCCGTATATTGTTAGGTTTATTTTTTTGTTTTTTTTTTTAATGTGGGGCCCATGATTTGGTTCGTAACTACTCTTTTTCTTTGACTACTTTTTTATATCTATATTTTGTTTGCCATTTTTATTGTTTTTTTTTCTATCCCGTTTTAAATGTTTTATCTCTTTGTTTTCAAATGCCTTTAATCATGTAAAGCACATTGAGTTTCCTCGTGTATGAAGTGCGCAATACAAATAAATTTGCTTTGCTTACTCCAAGGGTGTAACAATTTACTGCATCTATTTATTTAAAATTAAACAACTATTACCCGTTACTGAGGTTTTCTTTGTTTTTTTTTTTTTTTTTTTTAAAGGTACCCAGAATAGTTTGCCTACAACTGCTCAGAGGCCTGCAATATTTCCTCTGACTATAAAATCCTTTGTGCCTGTGTGGTTGTGTAATGCCTGTACCTGAAATAAAACCCATAAAATATCAATGATAATGACAAACAACAGTACAGGCTGAGGGTACTCAAATTTATAACGAACAAAAACAAGATCCAGTATAAACATGAACTCCAAAATAAAACAGTTTTAGTCATCTTCGTGGGCCAACGCTGCCCCCTGGCTGCCAGCCTCTGTACTTCATGCTGGTGTTCGGTTGACGTCTGAGCAGAGCGTCGCCTTTATCAACGTCTTTGGGTTGATCGTAGATTGTAGTTACATGGAAGTCTTTTCTGGGCTTTTTACCAGGATGTAAGAGTAGCTTTTCTCCATGATATCTGTAAAATAGACCATTTATCACATTGTTATACACGCTGACCTGCAAATAAGAAAAAAAACGTTCATCTTTTTTTTTTTTTTTTTTTTTTAAATTTGAACCGTACCCAAACCCCCGTTTGCAGTAAGGATGTTTGCCTTCGTTCTCCAGCGCGTCAGGAATCCCCGTTTGACTGCTCCCCAAGCCTTCACCGTCCTTCCAGCCCTGCTTCTCCATCACGCGGCGGCCAAAACCCTAAACAAAGAATACTAATGAGTAAGAGGTGCACAATTCCACCACAAACCATTGTTTTTTTTTGGACATTAGATACATTTCATACCTTTGTGAACCTCTCAAAACTGCCAATGGCCTGATTGTGTGCCGACCCGTCCTCAAGACCATCCCGAAGTCTTTTCTCCAGTCGCATTCGGACGTAGTCCCGGGCGTCCATGTCACCTCCGTCTGTAAATGACGGGAGACGGGTTTTAAGAAATGATGTCCACAAGATAAATCAATCTTGAGATTCCGTGCATGTCCCTCATTATCCAAGCTGCTTATCCTCACAAGGGTTGCGGGAAAGATGGAACCTGTCCCAGCTAGCGTCGGGCGAAAGGCGGATTACACCAGATTACCGACACCATCGCTAAGCGGGAATCGATCCCGCGCTGCCCGCACCAAAGGTAGGCGCGTGTACTGCTATGCCACAGGTGTCAAACACAAGGCCCGGGGGCCAGATCTGGCCCGCCACGTGATTTTATGTGGCCCGCGAAGCCAAATCTAGCGTGTAAATTTCCATGATTCTATACCAAAATTTCAAATTGCCATATATCACAAAAGACCAATTTTGTGTTACCAAACGTGTATAGTTGAAAAACACATTACCATTGATTTCTGATTCCATAAAATAGTTCATAAATTGAAGAATTAAAATCAGGCAAAACAAAATACCTTTATCATAGTAGATGCTCATGTCGACATCCCAATCGTCCGCTGTTTGCTCATCAAAATCTGGAAAAAAAAGTTCACAAAATTTGACAAAAATGGTTAGTCTTCTTTTACTTGGGGAAAAAAAAAAAAAAACCTCATGTGTGAACTCTGAATTCGAAGAGATGTTCACAAGCTGCAGCAATATTTGTCTTTTTTCCCCCCACAGGACAAAGAAAATATGGCTGTAAATATTCTGCAAGTCTGCATGTGTTGTGTGATGTTCAAATATGTGTGTATGGAAGTAAATATGTGCAGCTAGGATTTGAATGAAAATGAATGAAAGTGGCAGGCAACATGGCTGCCACTTGGATGTCGAGTGAGACTCCCGCATCTTTGCGCATGGATGACACGCTCTCATATTTATTGTTTCGTACAGACATTGAAGTCAGATGTATGTATTTTTCATTCCAACATCTATTTTAGAACGTTTACAGGCATGTCAGTGGCCGTTTGAATCATTGCGCGCGCTTACCTCCTTCTTCTTCCTGCCAGTATTGAGCATCGGTGTAGAACACCAAGCCCGAGCCGCCCTTTTCCCACTTCAACTCAATTTCCTCTTCGAACAGCCTCTCTTTGCTCCGCTCCTGGCTGGTGACGTCGTCGCGCAACGCTTCGTGACGTTCCCACTCCTCGCAGCGGTCGTCGTCCTGCGACCGGAAAGAGAGATTAGCGGCAAATACGCCCGGACTGCCATCAGGATGAGTTCAGGATCATAAATTTCGTTAGACCGTACAGTTTTAGACCCTCGATGGAGACGGCCTTTTTCATACACATCGGGTCAAACTCGATATTTAGAAGATTTTAAATTATTTGTATGCCCATTTTACAGAGAGCATAGTTTCAAAATCACACCTGATTTAAAATTACAGTTAAAATTAGCAATGTGCCCCTTTAAGAGTGTGTTTGTGTGTGTGTGGGGGGGTGTGCGGTTATGTCAGAATGGCACGACAGTCACTTCCCCTGCACTTTTTTTTGTGTTGAAAGCAGTGTCACCAACAAATGAACAAATATTTTATGCCCTGGTGTTGACGTTGTGACCTAATTAATGGATGGTTGGATATGTCGCTATTGTGGGTTACAGGTAGATAAATGGAGTTTGCATGTTTGCGTGGGTTTCCTCCGGGCACTCTGGTTTCCTCCCCCATCCCAAAAACATGCAACATTAATTGGACACTCTAAATTGCCCATAGGTGTGATTCTGAGTGCGGGTCTTTGTCTCTATGTGCCCTGCGATTGGCTGGCAACCAGTTCATGGTGTACCCCGCCTCCTGGCCGTTGACAGGTGAGATAGGCTCCAGCATGCTCTGCGACCCTTGTGAGGATAAGCAGCAAAGAAAATGGATGGATGGTAGATAAATGCGGCAGAAGAGGTTACTGTTGCAACATCTTATAGTTTAAACTTACACTTGCATGATTTTTTTTAAGAATCTTAAAAGGTTACTTGAAAAATTGCTTGAAAATGTTATGATTTTACAATAACTACGGACAATTGCCCCCTGTCCAAATTAGACCATTTTATCAAGGTTCCAGTGTATTTCAAATTGTTATGAAATTAGAGCAAATTAGAAATAAACCGGCAGCACGGTGGATCAGTCGGAAAGCGCTGGTCTCACAGTTCTGAGGTCCCGCGTTCAATCCCGGCCCCGGCTGTGTGGATTTTGCACGTTCTCCAAATTCCTGCGTGGGTTTTCTCCTGGCATTCCGGTTTCTTCGCACATCCCAAAAACCACGCAACATTAATTGGACACCCTAAATTGCCCGTAGGTGTGATTGTGAGCGCGGCTGTTTGTCTCGGGGTGCCCTGCGATTAGCTGGCATCCAGTTCAGGGTGCCCGTTGACGGCTGGGAAAGGCTCAAGCACTCCTGCGACCCTCGTGAGGATAAGCGGCTAAGAAAATGCATGAATGGATCATCAGATACATTTTAAATGTGAAACCTACATCATCAGCGTTTGACTGCACATCGTCGTCCTCTTCTTCTGTGTTCGGCTCATCAGTCTCTTCCGCTGTCTCGCAGCGGTCATCCCGCCGCGCCCCCGCCGACGTCGGGGCGGCCAAAGAGCCCGGCCCACATATCTCGTGGCCGGCCGCTGTCAAAACCGTCTCTTCTGTTGCCGGTAGCGTGTAGGTGTCCCGGTACTGGAAAGGCACGTTGCCGTAGCGACGGTTGGAGCCGGTCTTGGGGAACGTGAGGCCCAATTTGCGGATGAGGCGGGGGGGCAGGCGGCAGGACTGGATGAGCTGCAGGAAGACTTTGACCGAGGTGCCCACGTTGCCGTACCGCATCAGGGCGGGCGGATTGAGCTCGGATAAGGTCTTGAGGTCGGAGAGGGTGAAGTGTTCGGTTGTGGACACCCGGTGGCGCTGCTCCAACCTCGTCTTATAGGGGAACTGCTTGTCATCTGCGGGGTAAAAAGGGCCGTCAAGTCAATTCAAGTGTGGTCACCCTCAAAAATTTTTGGGCATATGGAAATAATGCTCAGTTTTGATCAACGCTGTGAGAGATATCAAATTATTCATAAATTGTCTAGAGTAAGGGTTAGAAAATATACATTTCCACGTGACATTTTGAAAGGTACTGAGAGTGTATGTGCTGTATAAAAAAAAAAAATACAATTAACCAAGCGTCCGTTGAATCTAAAACTAAGGAATTATTATTAAGATACCAATTGGATTTTCACTTAAAGGATTCTAATCAGTACGTATCTATAAGAGCTCGTGCAGCTACGTCATAAAAATCACGTGACTTTTGTTTACATCGCCATGTTGCCCGTCTAGCAAAGCATTGTTCAACGCTAAGTCGGTTGGAGAAGACACAATTATATGTCTTACAGCCCGACGCCCAGAGTCTGATCCGATACCGTTAGACATTTAGAAGGTGAAAATAAACAAACGTACGTGGAAAAAATGAGACAAAACCCGTATTTAATGCCGAAGTCGATGTTTTCGCCGATAAGAAATTGGACTGTTAATTTGCATCGGCTTGTCTCGGACAACTGGATCTGGTGAGTAAGTCGTCGAGATTTACACGGAAAAGTTTGAAAGCATATAAAAGTCTCGACGCATTCAAATACTTTGTTGCCAGATCTGTTCTTATCAAGAATAAATCCCACATAGTGAGGCTTGTGAATGCGTTGGGCCACACGTTAACCTTTGCCATAATCCATTGATCTTTTCAGCTAGTATTGAATACAAATATTAAAATAAATGACCCCTGGTTTCACACAAACTCGCATTCATTAGCTATGATTGGAAAAAAAAAATAAGGCGCTTGTGGCCACAATTAACCTCTGCGACAGTATTTTTTTAATACGCATTGTTCTTAAATGAGCCAACTTGGCATTATAAATATTTCTTGGTAAATTGAGATTGAGAAGAATAATTAATATCTGAAATCAAGCGATCGCTACACAGGTGTCGGTGCATTTTGGTTGGGCACCATCCATCATGTTTAATTTGCGAAATCCATCGATATTTTCCGGTCCTTTCAGATGGTATTCCATAAAATTATCTCTTTGAATATGTGTCTCGTCTGTTGTGACAACCAACAGCACAAAGAGTCTCGGGTGTTGTAAATATTCTCCGCCGGTTCAATTTCTCCCACAATGTCGAGCAGCTCTGTTTGACCGGCAATATGGCGCGGTGAAAATGGTGACGTCCAATGCACGAGCTCTATACACTATATTACTCACTTTTAACAATTTCTGATGTTTATTCTCATTTGAGCGCAGTCAATACTGCTTTTATGTAAAAAGGGGCTTCATTTCAAGGATATTATTCATGGTTTTAAAGCGTAATTAGTAACAAACACCGTTACGACGCCTTGGGTTTACTGTACTCACCGTTATGTTGTGAGACCTTCACTCTTTTGATGACACATTTTCTGCTCAACCAGTTGCCCTTGGAGTCGATCCAGTGGTTCCCCGCGTACATCTTGACGAACCTGTCGGCGTGCTTGTCGTGGACGGACACGACACAACAGCACGTTTTGGCCGCCCGCTTGGTCTTTTTGCTGCCGTTGTCATCAGCCGCTGCCGGCGCCCCTCCTGCGAGGTCGCTACCGGACGACTTGTCGCCGTCGTCCTCGCTGTCTCCGCACGGTCGAGGCTCCCGGTGTACCTCTGGCCGGTGGCGGTAGTGAAAACAAACGAAGCCGCCGCTCTCTATGAACTGACTGAAATAATTCCGGAGATCCGCCGAGTGGAAAGCGATGGGAATATTGCTAATAACTAAGAAGACGCCCGGAGAATCCGCCATGTTTTCCGTCGTCGCCATTTTTTCCAACGGCAAAATACGACACTTCCGCTGGAGCTCCCATTAACCGATTGTGACGCAAAAAAGCCCCATATCCAAACAGGCCGGGAAAAAAAATATATATTTTTTGCACATTATATATTGCATTAGCTCCACACAAAGTGTCTTCAATGGTTTTGGGGAAACAGATTCCAAGGCTTGAGATCTTTAGTTTTTAATTTCTGCGTGAGGAATGATAAGTAAAAGTCAGAGTATGTGAGTACATTACTGTATTCATATTTAATATTCATATCCAGCATTCAAATTCGGGCTTTTCACAAGAAGAACTACATTTATTCTCAAAACCCGTCATTTTTTTCTTTCACTGGGACCCGACAGAGTAATATTTTTCTCACAGTGGAGGCCAAAGTGTTTATTCCTTCATTCCTTCAAAACAATATCAAATATAATATCCGTCCATCCCGTTTTCTATACCGCTTGTCCTCATTAGGGTTGTGGGTGAGGGGCACACTCAGGACTGGCCCGAACAAACATCTGACAGCAGTGACAAATAATCCATATGGAGCAAAAAAAAAAAAAAAAAAAAAAATGCACATTACAATACTGTACTTGACATTTTAAAAGGTAATTATATGTATGGAGGGAAACAGCCAGCAATATTAAAATTTAACAATGAGATTATTATTGCAGATGTCATTTTAAATTGGAAAACGTTATTCTTTTTTTTTTTTGAGGAGGAAAAGGTCATGAAAATGTACAAAATGTTGGAAATGTTCACTTTTCATTTGAAAACAATACCATATGTACAATACCACTTAATAAAATTGACTATATACTTATATTTGGTATTGACTCTTTTATTTTCTGTCTTTCAAAAAGATCACCAAGAAAAGTATTCTACCAGAGTTCATTAACCCAGAGGTTGACGCCGCGCTTGGCCTTCACCTCAACGTTTATCTGCGTGTTTTGATAGTAATAGGCAGTAAAACTGTACTCGTGTGTCTGGACTCTGACATCACTACACGCCGTTTCCGCGGCGTTCCACTCCTATTGTGCATCGGTCTCGACCGTCGTGTCTTCTTCAAGTCCAAATTTGGCCGCCAAACAAGCCGAACACTTTGGCAATTCGCAACTTGCAGCAAAAGAAGTTTGAATGGTGGGGCTGGAGTAATACAGGACAGACGGATTTCATGACCCGGAGAAATATTGATGTACTGTATACTGTATATATATGAAACAAAAAGCTCTCTTTTTATTTTGAATACAGCTATACACACACACACACTCACACAGAAATAATGGGAATTTACACCAACGCACTAACAACAAATGTATATGATTATTTAGATTTGGATCCTGCCTCATATTTTAGGTGTACTTGTATGTGTTTTGTGGATGGACGCACAAAAAAAAAAAAAGTAGAATAATAAATAAAGTTCCGGAAAGCTGCTTCCAGACAAAAATAATATATATTAAGAACTAACTTTTATGTAGTGCATGTCAATAAATCAGAATATCTTTATTTCAGTAGTTCAATTTTAAAAGGAAAACTCATATGCATATTAATTACATTAATTGGGAAAATATTTAGAACCCTTTTAGAAGACCAATTACAACCTCATTTGTACATAAATCCTTTTGATCGTTTTATTTATTAAATATTCAAATGGATTGAAATATTGTAATATACTATAATGAACAATAATCATACAGTGGTGCCTTGAGGTATGAGTTCAATTGGCTCTGTGATCACACTCATAACTCAAAAGACGCATATCTGAAATAGTTCTTCCCCCATTAAAATGGCAGCCCCCCTAAAATATTTTTAATAAGAAAAATAGCATTCTATAATATTGTACTTGAGAAAAAACGCAGTAATGACTATGTAAATAATTAAGCTATTTTTGTCACATTTTATGCTTGAATTCAATGGACATTGTGCTGTTTCTTGTGGAGTGCACACTTTGGCCACACGGGGGCAGTGCTTCTACTTGGTTGTACATTGGTATACTGTAAATATCCATCCATTTTCTTAGCCGCTTATCATCACGAGTGTCACCGGGAGTGCCGGAGCCGAGCCCGGCTGTCAACGGGCAGGAGGCGGGGTAACAGCCTGATCGCAGGGCACATAGAGACAAACAGCCGCACTCGCGATCACACCTCGGGGCAATTTAGAGTGTCCAATTAATGTCGCGTGTTTTGGGGGATGTGGGAGGAAACCGGAGTGCCCGTAGAAAACCCACGCAGGGACGGGGAGAACATGCAAACTCCTCACAGGCGGGGCTGGGATCGAACCCGGGACTTCAGAACTGTGAGGCCAAAGCTTTCCAGCCGATCCAACGTGCCGCCACACCAATACTATTCACTGGCAAAAAAAAAAAAAAAGCACCTGCCTTTTCCAAACGTCACTAACCAGAAAATGTGATGATTTTTTTTAATTATTATGATTTTTTTACCTCTGTGGTGGAGAGAATGCCTCCCCTTTGCCTTACTGACCCAGAGGGGCTGCAGCCAAGCAAACGACCCCTCGTCGCAACGGCAGGCCAAGGTCAAGTGTCAGCTACTCGACGTGGCGTTGACAGACGCGTGTCCTCACGAGAGTTCATTGACCTGAGAAAAAAAGGAAAGAAACCCTGTCCCTGTTCCGGAAAATGAAGGACCGTACATTAATAGCCACGTATTTGATTATTATTATTCATGCCTCGGTTCCTGTCTGGAGTCACTTAATTCAAGTATTAGTCGGGCGTTCAGCGGCAGTCATTGCATAATGTCTCTTCTCGCCCTTCCGTGATGACAACGGTTTCAGCAGTTGCTCTACTTTTAGAGCGAAGGACATTTTTATTTAAGCTTTACAGTCGCGCAGCAGATAAGCGTCCGTCCTCCGTGTCGGTCTCTGCCTGCTCCTAACCTCTATAAACACGTCTTATCGCAAGCATTTACAATCGCCAGCGTGCTTCATCAGGCCCGGTGACCGCAGGGTGTATTGTCGGGCATTTCAAGGAACACGTTGAGGACAACTTTGTGTGTTTTTGCACATTTCAAGGCACGGCACTTTTATGATGTACTCGTAGGATGTATTTGTGTGTGTACAGATGCTCTTTCAAGTTCATTGTCATTAACTGCAGGAACTGACCTTGTTGCTGCTCTAATTTTACGATAGTTTTTCTATTTTCAAAGTAAGGAACGTTGTGTTTTTTGTTGTCATCTGTGAGACTGAAAAAATGTTACAGTACCGGGGTCGTTGCAGCCAGGCAATCGCATTGTTCGGTCGACTTCTAGTTCCAGGAAGGCAGCCACTTCCTTCGGGTGTTTCCACAGGTCCGTGCGTAGTGGGAGCCGCTGCGGAGTTGAGGATGTGGTGCGTGTCGTGAGGGCCTTGTCCGGATTTCAGGCAAAGGTTGATTTTGAGGTTGATTTTTGACACGAGCCATACAGTCGTTGAGCAGGGTTAGGCTTCGTCCGGAGCGGAGTTGCGATAGATTGGATCTCGTGGCCCGCGGAAGACCGATTTCAGTTTTGTCCACCTCGAGGGTAGGGTAGCCACCAAGGATGACTACGGGTTTGTAGCCGTCCACCGCGTCTTCAACCGCCGTTCGTCGGAGCCTACGTAGCTCATCTCGGTAGGCTTGTTCGTCGAACACCGTGTCGGTGGGGATCTCTTCGTCGATGTCTTGACGGTATTTACGGACATCATGGTGACGTAGTGTCACACATCCATCCATCCATCGTTTCGGGTCAAAGAGACTTCCCAGAGTTCCCCATCCCCAGTCCCATTTTTTCCAGTTCTTCGAAGAGGTTCCCAGGCAAGTCAGAAGACAGTCTCTCCAGCGTCACCTAGGTTGTCCCGAGGACCTCCTCCCCCTGGGACGTGCTCAGGTTACACCTCATCTGGGAGGAGTCCAGGAGGCATCATAACCAGATGCCCAAGCCACCTTCTGGATCCTCTCGGTGCAGAGGAGCAGCTGCTTTACTCTCAACCACTACCCAATGAACCTACCTCTCCATTACAGAGAGCAGACACCCTACGGAAGAAACAAATTTTGGCTTTTTCTATCCCTGATCTTGTTCTTTTGGTCGTAGTCTATCAGGACCCTGCAGGGTGTGTGATCTACCGTTTCATGGCCAAGACAAAGTACATAACTCTTCCTGAAACTGAGATTTCTTGACTTCTTCATGGGCCCTCCCCTCTAGAACCTTGAAACAGACCTTAGCAGAGACGCTGAGTGTTGTGATTTCCCTGAAGGTGGAACATACCCTCCAGTACACAGAAGAAGTTCAGAAATGGTTCTCCATTTCCTCCCTCTAGCCATCAGCCACCTCTAGAGTCGCACAGGCCAGCCCTCGTGACCCCCCCGTTTTATTTGTCCACAGGATTTTGTCAGTCTTGCTTTGTCTGGTCCCTGACCTAGGACAGGTTTGTCCTGGGTGACCCCGCCACAGGCATAGAGCCACAGAACGAGGTTCCTTGGTTCAATGGGACATAATAACCTCCTTCGCCATCTTAATGTGACAGCTCAAGGAGGAGGAAATATAAAATGAGTCATTGAGATGGAGTTGTTTGTTTATTTGAGGCAATAATAAAGTCATCTTCTTATCAGCGACGAGCCTCCGTGCCAGGCACAGCCGAGATAGCGCTTTGGGCTTACCTCAAATAAATGACAACTTGGAACATTCACAGACCACATAAAGTGAAATTAATTTCAGCCGCAGATCAGAACAGGGTGTGCCATTAACAGTCCCCACGTCAGTTGCGTTAGTTTTCTTGTGCACTTTTGATATGCACACTGTTGTCAAGAAATCGCCAAATGCGGCTTCATTCATAACTATTCAATTCATAAACCAAAGAAGATTTTGGACTTTTTCAAATTCCAAGTCTTAGGACGTCCCCATATGTACTCTAGGTACTGACTTTTGAAATGATAGCACATAATGACATGTTGGTAATTATGTCGCGGACTCTCGAGCTACCACCTAGTTTAAGAGCCAGCGGTTGTCACGACCAGAACACGGAGTTGGACCCGAATACACAACGGCAGTTTGGGAGGCGGCTTTATTCAGTCCGGTGTCGAGAACCCAACAGGCAGTCCAAGGGAGGGGCAGTAATAGAATCGGCAGGTCAGTAGGCAGGCAGAAGTCAGTACGCGTGAGAACAAGAACGGGATCAGGAGAGTGCCGGAACGAGGCACGGGGCAACGATCTGGCAAAGACCAGACCGTACGTGGGGTCCTATTTGTATAGGCAGTGATTCCGTGAAAAGAGGCGCAGGTGTACGCCCCAATTGCAGGTGCGTGCCTTGTCGGGGACCGACACAGCCCGGACAGGGACCGGCAGGACCATGACAGTGGTGAACACATCCATAGTAAGGATGAGCTTGCCTGAATTGACTCTCAAGTGACTTAGATCTACAAGGCCTATAATGGCCTAACCCAGCTCAGTCAAGAAACTGAGCTGAGACAAAAATAGACGGTTGGGATTTAGATAGAGGGTCGGTCTATAGGTCTCAGAAGCTTTACTTCAACTATTACAAAACAGTACCAATGAGCTCATCCCGCGTATTTAGCTTCTAGGTCGATGCCCCATTTCAGCTCCAGCCAAGTACGAGCTGCCAGTGTGTCGGGACCCGTCAGAGCTGGGCCTGATTGCCTTCAGAGTCCTTGGTGGCTTGGTACGGCCTGGGTGAATGACACGGGTCCTCGAGATAAGGCCGAGCCCTCTTGATATCCAGACGCGACTCCACAAGCTCCTTTTCATTGAGAAAAGCTTATCAGTTTCCCAGGGTTACACCAGCAGTCACCTGGTAGAGCACATGGTTGGGTTTTTTTTTTGCGCGTATTGACAAGTCAAGGTCCACCCGGGTGGCCGTATAAATACTGCCGCAGAGGAGGCGAGAGTGCCTCGCTATCCATCATGGATAACGGATGTCGGTGCACTAGTGACGGACTGCTGAATCCCATCCTCTTCAACATCCTCAGCCAACTGGATAACAGCAACCAGAGTCCAAATAACTCCGGTTCAATACCTCACCGGTGCAACTGTGAGCTCCGGCGAACGGTGCGCTTGAAAAGGCCGTCGGAAATTTGCAAGGAAGCCTCGGCGGTTCTGGTCAAAACCATCCGTTTCATCAAGAATTTACCAGCTTTCAAGCAGCTGCCGCCCGGCGACCAGTTCACGCTCCTCAAAAACTGTTGGGCGCCACTCTTCATCCTGGGCCTGGCGCAGGAGCGCGTCGACTTCGAGGTGGCCGACGTCCCGGCCGACAGCATGCTGAAGAAGATTCTTCTGCGGCGCGAGCGGGGAGCTGAAACGGAGAGGGAGCAGCCGACCGTGGCCGGCGTCAGCAAACTCAAATCCTGCCTGAAAAAGTTCTGGAGCTTAGATTTGAGTCCAAAGGAGTATGCCTACCTTAAAGGGACCACGATATTTAACCCAGGTAGGTGCGCCAACCGGATGCGTTGCGGGCCGTGTCTTGAAAAGCCGCCGCTGAAAGTCTTTGCATCCAACAGACATCCCAGATCTGAATGCGTCCGCGTTCATCGAGTGTCTTCAACAAGAGGCCCAGCAAGCCCTGAGCGAGGTGGTCCAGGTCCTCGGCCCCGGGTGGCAGGAGCGTTTCGCCCGCATCCTGCTCACGGCGTCCGCGCTGCAGAGCGTCACGCCCGGCCTCGTCGTCGAGCTCTTCTTCCGGCCCGTGATCGGCCAAGCGGACCTGCTGGAGCTCCTGGTGGACATGCTCTTCTACAGGTAGAAAGCGCCGACGAGGCGATTCTTGTCCGCAAACGTGCGTTGCATATTTCGGATGATATTTTCTGAAATGGAAGCAAACGTCAGGAACTGTTTTCATCTCTGGCGAGATTTACTCGTCCGCTATTACAAAAACATGTCTTTCTGTCGTGCCCTTTGCCGCAAGAATGTTAACGCTGTTGTAAATATGTATTCATATATTTTTTTGCATCTGTGGACCAATTTGAATAAATTTATTTTCATACATAAACTCCAATTTTGTCTTTTGAAGTTTGTATTGCAAAGGGGGATATTCCCTTCTTTTTTTTTTGCCATTCCGTTCCTCTCCCACCGCCTTCCTCAAAGGGGCCGTGAAATAATCTAAAATATTTTTTCATTAACGGGCGTGTGCTTGAGGTTAAAGTCTACTGGTTTAACAAATTTTATGATAAAGAACAAAATGATTATATGAAGTGGCACTACACATACATTTGGAATAAAATATTCATAATTATATGTGCATGTCAATAAATGACAATACCATAGACAAGTTCATTTATTTCAATCATTCAATTCACAGGATCGCCTCACGCGGAATGAAATATTGTAGAATAATTCGGACATTTTTGATTATTATAAATATGAGTACAGGAAAACACCAAATTTTACTTCTTGGATGAATCTGTCATGAGTTGCACTTTTTTAATTTTACTGAGATAAATCAACTTGGCGGCACGTTGGCTCAGAGTGTAAAGCGTTGGCCTCACAGTTCTGAGGTCCCGGGTTTGATCCAGGCCCCGCTTGTGTGGAGTTTGCATGTTCTCCCCGTGCCTGCGTGGGTTTTCTCCGGGCACTCCGGTTTCCTCCCACATCCCCAAAAACATGCAACATTAATTGGACACTCTAAATTGCCCATAGGTGTGATTGTTAATGCGTCTGTCTGTCTCGATGTGCCCTGCGATTGGCTGGCGACCAGTTCAGAGTGTAGACAGCACTCCCCGCGACCCTCGTGAGGATAAGCGGCCAAGAAGATGGATGGACGGAAAATTGCCCCTAGGTGTGATAGTGACTGTGACTGCTGTCTGTCTCGATGTACCCTGCGATTGTCTGGCGACCAGTTCAGCGTGTACCCTGCCTCCTGCCCGTTGACCCTCGTGAGGATAAGCGGCTAAGAAAATGGATGGATGGATACCTCTGCTTACACTTCTTGTCATATTTACAAAGTTCTACGACACACACTCGTTCCAATTTCTGGGTCATAGTGTACAGTTGTTGCTGTATTTGTCTCTCTCTAGTGGACACAAGTGGAAATGTTTTGTCGACAAGATGCAGGAAGGGTTTTTGGGGCCTTCACGCTTATACTGCATTTCCAATCAAGTAAATGATACTAAATTATTACCGACGCTTGAAAGCGCGCCAACGTCGCGTTTTTGCAAAGAGCACGGGCCTTTGGGCGCGCTGGTTGTGAAAAGGGAAGCGCTTCTTCTTACCCGACACCTCATACAGGTAAAACAGGAATGTGGCGGCGGGGGCCGAGAGGAAAAACACATTGTTGCGCAGGACGTCTGCAACAAACACGCAAAAGCAAGTCGCGACAACATACCGTCGCTCACTCCTGACCGCCGGTGCACACTTGATGTTTTTCTGCACTTTATACCCAAGTTGAATCTTTTACATTGTGTGACGATAAAGGGAGTCCAAAAGAGGATTTTCATTTCCTGTAATATATATATATATATATATATAAAGAGTCTAATACATAAATAAAAGAGCAACCGTAAGAAAGCTTTTATTATTGATTTTTATCACTAGCTCGGTTCCATTTGTTTTTACTTTTTTTTTTTTTTTTGGACAAAACAATCCCCTCTCACCTCTACCCATACAATAAATTAAAATAAAGTCAGGCCACACTAGTGCACTGCATCTTCATAGTTAAAAAAAAATACAATAAAAATAAAAAGACAAAACAAAGACTATCTTCCCCCCCCCCCCCCCCCGAGGGTTTGATTTCCCTTTTGTTAGAACCAGCGAAACGAGTTCCTGCTTTTTCTGAGAGCGGAAAAACCCTGAATTACGCATCTCGGTCACCGCAGGGAGATGACATATTACGATGCAAGTGATGAAAAAAAAATTAAATAATATATATATATATATATATATAAAGAGTCTAATACATAAATAAAAGAGCAACCGTAAGAAAGCTTTTATTATTGATTTTTATCACTAGCTCGGTTCCATTTGTTTTTACTTTTTTTTTTTTTTTTGGACAAAACAATCCCCTCTCACCTCTACCCATACAATAAATTAAAATAAAGTCAGGCCACACTAGTGCACTGCATCTTCATAGTTAAAAAAAAATACAATAAAAATAAAAAGACAAAACAAAGACTATCTTCCCCCCCCCCCCCCCCCGAGGGTTTGATTTCCCTTTTGTTAGAACCAGCGAAACGAGTTCCTGCTTTTTCTGAGAGCGGAAAAACCCTGAATTACGCATCTCGGTCACCGCAGGGAGATGACATATTACGATGCAAGTGATGAAAAAAAAATTAAATAAATATATATATATACTTTTATATATAGATATCTTTTTTGGAAGATGGGATAGGCAGAGGAGCGGAAAATTTTGACCACAACAGTCAACTTGCTGAAATACTTTTGACATGTACCAACCGGGATACTGTATCCATCCATTTTCTTTTGCCGCTTATCCTCACAAGGGTCGCGGTGAGTGCTGGAGCCTATCCCAGCTGTCAACGGATGACACTCTGAACTGGTCGCTAGCCAATCGCAGGGCACATGGAGACAAACAATCGCACCTTGGGGCAATTGAGAGTCTCCAATTAACGCATGTTTTTGGGATGTGGGAGGAAACCGGAGTGCCCGGAAAAAAAACCCCCACGCAGGCACAGGAATAACATGCAAACTCCACACAGGCGCGTCTGGGATTGAACCCAGGACCTCAGAACTGTGAGGCCAATGCTTTCCAGCTGCATCACCATGTCACCCGGGATACTGTGTATATTAAAAATATGCAATTGAAATAGTCATTGATAGTGTCGTGGTACACGTGCTTGCCTTTGGTGCGCGCAGTGTGGGATCGATTCCCGCTCAGTGATGGTGTCTATCTGCCCTGCGACCAGTTCAGGGTGTAGGCCACTTTTCACCCGAAACCAGCTGGGCTAGGCTCCAGCTTTCCTGCAACCCTTGTGAGGATAAGCATCTTGGATCATGACACGACAATTGAAATATAAAACAGAATTAAAATAATTTGGATACGTTTTATAGAACTTACATTTAGAAGAGAGAAATTCATATCAATACTGTAAAAAAAAAAAAAAAATCAAATTGATTTTTCCAGATGAAACTACGTGAAAAATTCCCAATAACACTTTGAAAAGCTCCACATTTTGAGGTCATAACAGCTTTTATGCGTCACTTACATTAAGCAGTACAGTATGAAACCCACAAGCCCAAAAGTTACAAATAAGTGCCTGTCAACGCTTTTGTTCATCTCTGATTTCTTAAATTTAATCAGTGACACATAAATAACCCAAAGAAGCCAAACATTAACTTTAAAGGGATCCGGATCAGGAAAGTGAAAAGAAACTGCATTTAATATTCATATTATTACAGCTCTCGTGTGTGTGTGTGTAATACCACACGAATACGTGCAGAGAGACTAGAAAGTCAACAACATACAAATACACATCTTTATTGAACATGAGATTTTTAACTTTGTCCAAAACAGCATTCACCACTTTGAAAAAAAAATGCATACAAATGTCACAACTGGTTTAACAACCCATGCAGCAAAAAAAAAACGAAAAAAAAAACAATATTTACAAGGAGATATGTCTGAATCCATTAGCCAAAACATGCTAATGTGGCGTTTAAAGGCCACCGAGCCCTGACAAAAGTTGAACAATCGCTTGTGTAAATCTTCTGGCGACAATCATTTTCTACATTCCGACGCAATGACTGCCAAACCCGGCTGGAGTGCAGACGTTCATCTTTTTCCCCAACGTGACACATGTAACAAATCCCGGCGCACAGGAGGAAAAAAACAAAAAAATCATAAAAACAACATTGGAGGTAAATACATCAAAACGTAGAACATTAGCAGCATTTAAAAAAAAAAATCAAAAATAAAAAATTGGGGAAGTTTGAACTTCTCATGGGAATTTGACTGGAATCAAATGGAAATATTGTATTGGCTCCTGTGTAAAAAAAAAAAAAAAAAAAAAAAAATGTTAAAATTAAAAATATAAAAATGAGGCAGCCCAAAAAAAAAAAAAATCTGTCCAAATCTCCAGTTGATTAATTCCAATGGAAACATGTCAAAACTTCCACAACTCTCACTTGACTTTGGCAAGCCCGCGTACGTACGTCGTGTGTAACAGCATTCGGTTAATGAGGGCGGGAAGATAAAAAGACGTCAAGGCGGCCCGCGTCGCTAGAGCGCGAGGAGCGGCGCGCCGGACGAGTCGGTTCCGGTGTCGTGCAGGTAGGGCGAGAGGGCCGCGCCGCTGCCGGAGGACGACGCTGAAAGAGACGCCGCGGCTGATTAGCTCGTCTTTGAAAAACCCAAAACGAGATCACAAAGGAAATTTGTTCGGCGAGCTGCGACATTAAACGAGCAAACAGGAATGACTGGTTGTGTACGCCGGGTCAAAAGAACCTCCTGACTGAGTGGCAAAACGAGACTTGCTCAAATAAGTATTTGAACACCCTCCTGCATTGCAAGTTCTCCCACTTAGAAATCATGTAGGGGTCTGAAAATTTCACCGTAGGTGCACGTCCTCTGTGAGGGAGATCGTCTAAAAAGAAAAAACCCAGAAATCACAATGTACTGTATGAGTTCCATCCCGAGAACACCATCCCTACTGTGAAGCATGGGGGTGCTAGCATCATGCTTTGGGGGTGTTTTTCTGCACGTGGGACAGGATGACCGCGGTCATGTATTGTGAGATTCTGGGGAACGACCCCTTCCCCTCAGTCGTGGGTCGTGGATTGGGTCTTTCAACAAGACAATGACCCGAAGCACACAGACAGGAAAACCAAGGAGTGGCTCCGTTAGAAGCACATCAAGGTTCTGGAGTGGCCTAGCCAGTCTTCAGACCGAAACCCAATAGAACATCTTTGGAGGGAGCTTCAACTCCATGTTTCTCAGCGACAGCCCAGAAACCTGTCTGATGTAGAGAAGATCTGTGTGGAGGAGTGGGCCAAAATCCTTCCTGCAGTGTGCGCAAACCTGGTGAACAACTACAGGAAACGTTTGACCTCTGTAATTGCAAACAAAGGCTACTGTACCAAATATTAACACTGGTTTTCTCAGGTGTTCAAATACTTATTTGCAGCTGTATCACACAAATAAATCATTAAAAAAAGAAAAAAAAAAAAATCATACATTGTGATTTCTGGATTTTTCTTTTTAGATGATCTCCCTCACAGAGGACGTGCACCTACGGTGAAATTTTCAGACCCCTACATGATTTCTAAGTGGGAGAACTTGCGATATAGCAGGCTGTTCAAATACTTATTTTCTTCACTGTACATCTAAAGTATTTTCGATCAAATCAATCTTTTTTTTTTTTTTTCGGGCACATGAACTGTTGAGGGCGCTCGAGCGCATCTCGGCCCCCCTTTGGGTGTGAAGCAGGTTACTCGGGTTGGGTGAATATTTGATCAAATAGATGAGGCAATTTTATTACTCAGTGAAAAATAAATAAAAATACATACACAAATTAAAAAAAAAAACGGTTCCGTAGTTGATAAAAATGATCAAACAAAGTTAAGATTTTATTTTATGGCCATATTTCTCATCTTACCAGACCTGGACGGGCTCCTGGCAGTCAACCGTGTCTCCGATCGAGCTAAAATGCATATTTTTGGAATGTGGGAGCAAACTGTAGTATCTGGAGACAGAAAAAACTGCTTGAGCAGAACATGAAAACCTCTCACAAGTAGCCCTGAGCCCAAATCCTTAACAAGATTCTCTTGAGTGTGAGGCAGACATGCTAACAATGCTTCCGCCGTGATCCCTACATCTACTTTCCCTTCATTTTCCAAGCCGCTAATCCTCACAAGAGTCGCAGGAGTGCTGGACCCTATCCCTAGCTACAGACGAAAAAGGCAGACGACACCCTGAACTGGTCGCCGGTCAGTCGCAGGCCACGTATCGAGACCATCACATTTAAGAAAATAGATTATGGTTGCACATGATCAAGACAGAGGTTTTGGTCATCCGGTTGCCACGGTAACGTAAGTCATACTCCGCAATAGTGTCCAGTCATTCACTTGCATTAGACCGGCTCTCAAATTAGCTCATTTCAGCGAGACGAAAATGAGGGTGCGTTAAGTGTGCTATTCTCTTGAAATGTTAATTTTAGTGATATTTTATACATGACAATTATCTTGCATATTGGGTCTTTACAAAGCTTACATCCGATACACGAGGGAAACTGACAATCCCAGTCCGCGGCGCCGGAGTCGCAGAAAGGAAAGACCCGTAACACGAGACGTCGTCCGTTCAGCCGCCTCATTGCAGACAAACAACGACAACAACAACAACAACAACAACAACAAAAAGGATTGCTGGACTGCAATCCATCAGAAATCCTAGTTGGCCTCTAAAATGACATCGAAATCACAGGATATCCGCGGGGATAGATTTAACGGGGATTTGATCTACCGCTGGCGGCCGGAGGGTTGGAAACGGCTTGATCGGTGGGTGGAAGGTGACCCGGGGGGAAATAGGGGATCGGAAAATGGGCAGAAAAAAAGACAGGAATGCGGCGCTTTCACCGTTACTGGGAAGCGGGAAAAGTGAGATGGCTGTGGGAGGAGGGGGCGGTTCTGAAGCTTCACATCAAGACGTGGGTTCAACCACCAATCGGGCACCGTTTCATTTAGCTTCGACTTTCTGAGAGACAACCTTTACATAGATAACCAAAGAAGCGGTCAGGGAGTCGTTAAAGGGAAATTACGGCGCTTTGGATTAACAATGTACCCAATAGGTCATGTCATATGTACCGTACCTTGACAATCAGACGTTAATCATCTCTAATTTAATGTTTTTTTTTTAGAGGAATTTTATCAGCAACTCCGAATTTTCATGGGCCCCGCCATTTTGGAGAGTCACGTGATCAAAGTGCGCGGATGTGATGTAACAGGCGCGGCAACAAAGGCTCGCTTACGTTGGGAAACAATTGCGGCCTCAGATTTTCTCAGATTTATCCTCATCTGACGAATAAAATTGCAGTATCGGTTGGTCGGGAAGACGGAGCAATACGTCCATACAGATTTGAACCTGTGGCTGTGAATAATGTTGAATATTTGGATGGTTCTTCGGATGGGAATGACGCGGAGTCTGATGAGCGAGCACAGGTTGGAATCTGTATGGACGCATTCCTCCGTCTTCCGAATCAGCCTTAACTGCTATTTCTTCATCAGGTGCGGATAAAATCCGAGTAATCAGCGCTAGCCACAATTGTTTCCCAACGTAAGCGAGCCTTTGTTGCCGCGCCTATAACGTCACATCTGCGCACGTAGGTCACGTGACTCCCCAAAATGGCGGCGCCCATGAAAATTTGTAGTTGCAGATAAAAATCGAGAGAGGATAGAGTACATATGACATGACCTATTTAAATATCTAACATAATTTCTGCACTTTGTAAAGTCACAATGTTCAACCGACACGCATTTTTTGGTCGGAACGCGTCACGGCCGTCGTTTTTATTGGGTTGGGCGATCAGCGCACTCACGCGGGAGCTGTTGTGGACCACAGCTCGCGAGTTCACACAGGAAACCCGGAGCCCAGATTCAAACCGTGAACCTCAGAACTGCGAGGCAGACACACCGACCCTTCATTCATTGCGCTACATACCAACAATTAGACCAAGGTCCGCATGCCCAATTCTTGGATGAGTCTACTCCCTCCTACCAAGAGTGAAAACCACTGAATGGTTGGGGCGGAAATGAAAATGATAAGCTCGTTGAATTTTTCTGGTCACCAATACTCGTGTCTGTAGTCAAATGATATTTAAAAAGTTCCAAATCATTTTTTGTGCGAAAGATCCACGTCCCGAGGCACTTGGCGGTCGTGGACCCTGATCTTAAAATGTCGCTTTGCGGAACTCACTTCTGCCGCTGTGCTGTCTCATCTTCCTGGCCAGCTCATCTGACGGCGTCTGCTCCGACACTTTCACCTCTGGAACTGATGATGGGGGGGGGGGGGGGGGGGACAAAAAAGGGAACCCCATGAACAAATGCAGCTCTATAAAAACATGTTTGTGTGTTTCTTTGTGTCTTCTTTTGAAGATAGCGTATGGTTATGAAGTTAAGAAAAGAGATTCGAGAGTGGTTTTAACTTGCGATTGCTTTAATCATTGATTGATTGATTCTCAAACATGAAACACTGCCCAAGTACAGTTCAGTTCAGTTGGATTTAATAACTATGCATGTAATCTAAAAACTCTTTGGGTTTTGAACATTTACTTTGGTACACGGTTTAACTTTCATGTGCAATCAATTTTAACTGAATCATTGAAATGTTGCTATTATTTTCCCATATTTAAGTGCAGTTAGTTACTGTATTTTAATATTAATCATGATGGTGGGTATTTTTTAAAGTGGTACTTTGTGTAAAACATTTGAGAACAACTGGATTAATTTATTCATCCATCCATTTTCTTAGCCGCTTGTCCACACAAGGGTCGCAGGAGTGCTGGAGCCTATCCCAGCTGTCAACGGGCAGGAGGCGGGGTACACCCTGAACTGGTCGCCAGCCAATCGCAGGGCACATGGAGACAGACAACAGTCGCACTCACAATCACACCTTGGGGCAATTTAGAGTGTCCAATGAATGTTGCATGCTTTTGGGATGCGGGAGGAAACCGGAGAGCCTGGAGAACATGCAAACTCCACACATGGAGGGCCGGGATTGAACCCGGGTCTTCAGAACTGTTAGGCCAACGCTTTCCAGCTGCTCCAACGTGCTGCCCTGGATTAATCAATCAATGATCAATTGAACAGTTATGTGGAACTGATTGAATTCATTGACGCAAGATGGAGTGCATGAGTTGTCATTGGCAACTACAATGTAGTAACCAACCCCCCCTCCAAAAAAAAAAAAAAACATTTAAAGTACATAACGGAAAGAATAATAAAATTATGTTCATTTATCTTTGGCGACTATGCAAAGAAAACCGTGAGTGTGAGAAGTGAAAGGCATCGTCGTCGGGGGACGGAGGAGGAGGCAAACGTTTGACAGCCGAGAGAAAACGTATGTAAAAATGTACACACGCTCACAACTTAATTGCGCTAAAGTTTCTTGGGGCCCATGATGAAGAAAGATGAATAAACTTGCAAAAATCACAAACAAAAAAAAAGCGTACTTTACTAAAATACGTTAACATGTGATTCAGTGATGCTCGAGTGTTGAAGGGAAGCAAAAAGCATCATGGGTAAAGAGTGACATCCATCCTAGCCAATAGGATGCAAGGAAGATGCTCCGGACATAGCCAATGGGAGAGCAGCTCTATGGCGGCACTTTCAAACCAAGATGCAGGATGTTTACGTCGGTGGAATTTGGTGGCTGCGCCTAATTTTTTTTCCCTTTAATAACCTGACTTTTCCTCCGTAACAAGAGAGACTATTTTTTCCGGCGATTCATTTCGTAACCTGAATTTTCCCTTACTAGAGATGTTCATATGTAGAGGTACCACTATATACTTTTTTTTTTTCCTTTTTGTTGTCAAGTTTAACAGTAAACTGCTGGGAGTGACAAACAGTTTGAAGCGCGCACACTTAACATCTTATTTGGAGAACTGTGCAAGCTAAAGAATTACAGACGCTAAGGAGAATTTATTGCACAGTGATGCCTCGGTTCTCGACCACAACCCGTTCCAGAAAAGTGATTTGTTCGAAAACCGAATTGATGTTTCCCCATGACGATGAATGGAAAAACAAATAATGCGTTCCGAGCCTAAAAAAATGAGTCTTTTTTTTTTTTAACCCTCTTTTCCTGACAATAAACTGCATAATAGAAATACAGTAGTATAGTTTAAATACTTTATATATTAAAATAATGTAAGCAACATATTTATTTTTTGCTTAGAATGTATGCTTTAGTAGTAGTGTACGCTAGGCTGGGGGTCCATTGCCGTATTTGTAGCGACTCAGTCTTGTAAAAAAATGTTTTTTTAAATCAGCAAAAATGCAGAATAACTTTAAAAACGCAACTTGCCTTCTTTGGAGCCATGAATGGGGGTTAATACGGTAGGTAGTCCTCGATATGAACAAAAACAACAGTCACTACCGGGACATGTTTGTGTACAGACACCGCGTTATACAGAATAACGAAAGTGCGCTGGTTGCGCCGTGCGTGTCATGTCATTTCGGGGTTTTTTTCCGGGGGTCTGGCCGCGCGCAATACGTTATTTCCGAGTTTTGTGGGGCCGTTTGAGTACCGATTTTCGTTCAAAAACAGAAGCAAAAAAAATCTCAAGATTTCCGTTCAAAAACGGGGACATTCGAGAACCGAGGCTTTACTGTACATGTGTTTTTTAATGAGTGTAAATGAGGGGGGAAATTTTTTTTTAAATTTTTTCATCTAGTTTCTCTATGTTGCAGGCATTTAACTTTTGCGGTCTGATCTGGAATCCTCCAAAATAAACTCTAGTCAAACGCTTCACAGTTCGAAAACTGGCATTATGTGATGATGGTTATTATAGGATGGCAAGAAGATAAGAAGAGATTCTTACAGTCACTGCTCACGAAGGTGTTGGTCATGGTCTCGTTGCCGCTGTCCGGCAGAGTGCCGTCGCTGCGGCCGTTGGGACGCTGCCCCGCGGAATGATTGCCCCGCTTGTTCTTCTTGCCCTTGCGGGTGCTGATGCGGATGACGCCGTGCACCAGCTTGCACTCGGCCTCCTGCTCCTCCAGGTTGTAGTCCTGAGCGATGCTGTAGATGAGCTCGCTGATCTCATTGGTTTTGCGCGAGAACGACGAGTCCGAAGTGCACTTGGCCAGCTGGTCGATCTGATGCAGGGCGTACAGCTCCAGCAGCTTCTTGGTGATGAGCGAGTCGATATCCGTGCCCGCGTCGCTCCGGTCGTCCAAGTCGTAGTCCTCGCGGGATAACAGGCTGGTGTTGCTGATTGGCCGCTGGGGTTCACCCCGGCCCGAGGTTCGAGTCCTCTTGGAGGCCATTACCGGATACCTCACCGAGCGACCGGCGATGCGCACGTCCGGGTAGCGGAAGCTGTCGCTCGTGGGCAACAATTTAACAGCTTTAGCGGACTTGTTGGGCTCGAAAGAGATGCCGCCACCGGGGGATTTGGTCCCGGCCACGCCATTAGGAGGATGGGATTCAATACTTGCTTTCGGGGGGTTGTCTGTGGAGCTCTCGTTAACGGGCAGGCAAGGCTCTCGGCTGCCATAAAATCCACAGGTCAACACGCAACAGATAAGGGCCTTACAGCCGCTCCACCCGATGGAGGCGCAGGAGCCGCAGGCTTGTCTGTTGGTGGGCGTGTTGTCCGCCGAGCCAGGAATGAAGCCAATAGTATCCGAGCCCCGTCCGGCGCCGTTGCGGGGCGGCGCTTTGCTACCGCGTCTGCTCTCAGAGTAGCGGGAGCGGTCGTTATGATGGTGCTGCTGCTGCTTGTAGGGATCCTTATAGGAGTCGTGGCTGGTTTTGTTTTCCCTGAATATAGCTGGGGCCTGACTGTACTTGTCGGCTCTGGAGGTGTGACGTTTGGGGTGGTGGTGGTGGTGGCGGGATGCCTGCGGGGCCCCGGTGCTGTGGCCAGGCATGGCTCAGAACCCCGCTGACCTGTTTGGGGGTCGGGGGAGGTGAGAATACACAAGTAAACCCCCACCTGTTCTCGAAAGTTAAAGCCATCTGCATAACCGGTATTGATTCCAGAGACTGGGATGCGACGGGTGGGTCGTCTCTGCTTTTTCTGACCTCTCGTTACCCATCCAAAAACTTACAGAATTCAACTCATGTGAAGATCTCCACACACAACCTGATGACATTGACCCTGATGAGAATGATGGATTCTGTTCACTTGTTTTCATTTTACTAGATTCTGAATTGAATCCAGAATCTGTTATACTGCGTTTTTGTATAGAATTTATTGATGTATGTGATACTCGCTGCAGGTATCAAACCCACGGCCCTCTTCCGCACACAAGACAACGTTATTATGACTATCTTGACTCAATTTTCGTCCCGCCCTTACAGCCCGAGCATTGGCAAAAGTTACACACCCAAAACGCAACCAACCGCTTCCCTCTGAAATGCCAACAAACAAAAACGTGTACTTACCGCATAAGAGTATTCAGTTGAGTTTAAGTCGCGACCCAAATGACTTGATGGGGGGGAGCCAAGGTCGGAAGTCGAAGAGGGGGAAAAAAAAAAAAAAAGTTATCTACGCTCTCGTTTACCGCAGACAAAAAAATGATAAAGGTGACTTTGCTCTCGCCAAAAAACGAACTCGAACGAAACAAAAAGCAGCTCCTCTGCGTAAAATCAGAAGTGGACTCATTGGCGCTGTGTCCTTTCGGTTGCACTAATCTTGTTGTCGTCCAGTGTACGTCTGCTAGCGGCGGTTACGGCTAATTCCTGGCTGCCTTTTTTTTTTTTTTGTTTCTCCCCCAGACGCCTTCAGGTAAATTGTGACGTCACGCGAGGCGGGAATTAATGGGAGAGAGAGAAAAAAATGGCGGAAGACGACAACAACTCGACTCGGATGTCAAAGCGGAAATAATAAAGTTGTCATCAATATGTAGAGCTCGTGCATGTGACCTCACCATATTGCAGGTCAAACAGAGCTGCTCGACATTGAACCGGATGAGAACATTCACAAAACCCGAGACCCGTTGTGCCGTCGGTTGTCACAACATACGAGACAGATATTCAAAGAGATCATTCTATGGAATACCATCAGAAAATATCGATGGATTTTCGGCAATGAAACATGATGTATGGTGCCCGGGCAAAATACACACACGCCTGTGTAGCAGTCGCCTAATTTCAGGGAGGAATTATTCTTCTCAATCTCAAATTACCTATTTATAATGCCAAATTGGCTCATTTGAGAACAATGCCTGTAAAAAACAAAACAATCACTCCGCAATCACTTCCCTGTACGTTCCGTGGAGACGACTCTGTCCTCTTTATTTCTTCTTTCAATCATAGTTGATGAATGAGAATTTGTGTAAAACATTTACTTAAATATTGATATTTTTGTTGAATACTAGCTGAAAAAAATCAATGGATTCCGGCAAAGTTTAACGTGCCGCCGGACACACTTCCACGTTCACCGTCAAAACCGTCACTATGTGGGATTTATTTCTGATGAGAAGAGATCCAGCGACAAAATACTCGTATGCGTCCTGACTTTTATACGCTTTCAAACTTTTACGTGTAAATCTCGACGATTTACTCACCAGATCCAGTTGTCCAAGACGAGTGGAAGCGAATTAGCAGTCCAATTTCTTATTAGCGAAAACGACTTCGACTTCGGCATTAAATACGGGTCCCTCTACGCCAGGTTTATCTAATTTTTCCACATACCATTGTTTATTTTCACCTTGTTAATGTCTGACGGTATCGGACAAGACTCTGGGCGTCGCGCTACGAGACATATTTCCGTGCCGTCTCCAACCGACTTAGCATTGCCTTAGCTGCCCATAGCTTGACCGGCAATATGGCGAGGTAAACCAAAGTCACGCGATTTTATGACGTAGCTGCACGAGCTCTATAAGCGAGGCGGTCTCTCATTCGTGCTGTATCGACACACATACACCCCCAGCCGGCATGTAGCGCTCGGCCGTGCTTATTTCCAAACAAGATATTTCATTCTGCCCTATTTTCTTCCCCCGCTATGGAAGCACTTCATCACTTTGACCTTCCAGTGGAAAACAATCGTGTTACCCCACTTGCACTACCGACAGAATCACACGAAATCTCTTGGATGCACACACAAAATACAGCAAGCGCATTCAATTCACGAGTAATTTACATTTAATGTCAGTTGCTCATTTTAATTACAGATTTCAAACAAATTGAACTTCTAAAATATGCTTTACTATGATGAGGTGTGATTAAATGTAGCAATAACCTATGTTTGACAAATATTGTACTAAGTATTTCTCATTCAATTAAGCAAATTCTACCATACATGACCATTTGGGCGGCACCGTGCGTCAGCTGGTAAATTGTTGGCCTCATAATTCTGAGGAATCGGGTTCGATCCCGGCCCCGCCTGTGTGGAGTTTGCATGTTCTCCCCGTGCCTGCGTGGGGTTTCCTGGGACTGGCGTTCCGGTTTCCTCCCACATCCCAAAAAACATGCAACATTAATTGGACACTCTAAATTGTCCCTAGGTGTGATTGTGAGCGCGGCCGTTTGTTTGTCTCTATGTGCCCTGCGATTGGCTGGCGACCAGTTCGGGGTGTACCCCGCCTCTTGCCCGTTGACAGCTGGGATAGGCTCCAGCACTCCCTGTGACCCTCCTGAGGATAAGCAGCAAAGAAAATGGATGGATAATAACTTGGGAGAGGAAGGAAAACACAGTATACAGGTAGACCCACTGTCCTGATGTCCTCCCTCACAACATCCATCAACGTTTTCTTTCTCTCGCCTCTGGACACGTCCAAACCATCCAAGTCTGCTCTCCCGAGCTTAGTCTCCAAAACATCCAACTTTGGCTTTTGGCCATCCCTCTGATGAGCTCATTTCGAATCCTATCCATCCTGCTCACTCCGAGCGAGAACCTCAACATCTTCATTTCTGCCACCTCCAGTTCTGCTCTTCAGTGCCACCATCTCTAATCGGTACATCATGGCCGGCCTCACCACTGTTTTATAAACTTTGCCCTTCATCCTGGCGGAGATTCTTCTGTCACATAGAACACCAGACACCTTCCGCCAACTGTTCCACCCCGCTTGGACCCGTTTCTTCACTTCCTCACCACACTCACCGTTGCTCTGTATTGTTGACCCCGAGTATTTGAAGTCGTCCACCCTCCCTGGAGCCTCACTCTTCCTCCTCCGCCCCTCTCATTCATGCACATATATTCTGTTTTACTTCGGCTCATCTTCATTCCTCTCCTTTCCAGTGTGTGCCTCCATCTTTCTAATTGTTCCTCCGCCTGCTCCCTGCTTTCACTGCAGATCACAATATCATCTCCGGACATCATGGTCCAAGAGGATTCCAGTCTAACCTTGTCTGTCAGCCTAGTCATTACTACCGCAAACAGGAAGGGGCTCAGAGCGGATCTCCTGATGCAGTCCCACCTCCACCTTAAATTCTTCTGACACACCGACGGGACATCTCAGCGCTGTTCTGCTGCCCTCATACATGCCCTGTACTATTCTAGCATATTTCTACATATTTCTGGACTTGCACACGCAGTACCACAGTTCCTTTCTTGGTACTCTGTCATGGGCTTTCTCTAGATCTACAAATACACAATGTAGCTTCTTCTGACCTTCTCTGTACTTTTCCACGAGCATCCTCAAGGCAAATAATGCATCTGTGGTACTCTTTCTAGGCATGAAACCATACTGTTGCTGGCAAATACTTACTTCCGTCCTGAGTCTAGCCTCCACTACTCTTTCCCATAACTTCATTGCGTGGCTCATCATCTTTATTCCTAAAAAATTAAAAATGTCAGGTAACTGCACCGAAAAAAAACAAAAAAAACCTTCCAGTCAGTGCCGCCCACGCACAAAAGGCAACGTGAAGGTCGGGTTTGTTTATTTTGTTCATCTGCAGGACATGCACAAGCTCAGAGACGGAGATCAACTCTAAAGCTACTGGCAGTAAACTAGTCAAATCTACAAGACATTTCTAGCTTCAGAAGAATATTTGAGAGGTTTGACCTGCGCTTCTTCGGTAACAATACAAGTGTCATTCGGCGGCTGCTGCGACAGAGACGCCCCGAAATGCCGACGTGCGCCGCTAACTCCGTTTTTAGCCGAGATGTTCCCCAAGCGCGGGTCCGAGTCAATCTCGTAGCGATAATGGTATCCCTCCATGACGTCACGGCAGGCGTCTCTCATTTCCGTAATCCACCTCGTCATGCCTTTGCGGTTCAGGTAGAGCACGAAGAGGAAGACCATGCCCACGAACCCCAGCACGAGCCCGAGGAAGACGTAGGACGTCTGAAGGCTGAGGTCGGTAATCTCTGGATGGATGGGAACGATGCACCCGAGGGCCCTGAAGCCAAGACCTCGAAGCCGGGCGTCGGTTAAATGCTTTGGCGAGGCGCACCGCACGGAATCCACGTCTACCTGAACTCGCGAATTATTCAACCAAGCCACAAAACTCTGGATCTCACAGGAGCAGGAGTACGGATTGTTACCCAGAAGGATTCGGATGTTCCCGAGCTTGTCCAGCTCTTTGAGCTGGTCAGTCTCGAACGTCCTGAAGGCGTTGTGCGTCAAGTCCAGCACCTCCAAGTTGTTCATGCCGGAGAAGGTTCCGCCGTAGACCGCCACCAGGGAGTTGTTACCGAGGAAGAGCTGCTGCAGACTGAGCAGGTGGGAGAACATCCCCAGGGGAAGCAGAGCGAGTCGATTCCCCGAGAGGTCCAGACGGAGCAGTCCCCGGAGGTCCCCCCAGCGCAGAGCCGTGGTGAGGTCCGTCACGGCGGTGAAGTTGTAGAGCGAGCGGCTCAGGTTGAGCTCCTGCAGGGGACTGCCGGGGATGTTGAGAGCTTCCGGGTGGATGATTGAGAACTGATTGCCGCTGAGGTCCAGGAGGCGCAGGTTGGTGAGGGCGGAGAAACTGCGGGATGCCATTTTTGTCAACCTGTGGGGGGGAACTTCCCCGGTCAATCCCCGTCATCGCGCGTTATTATCATAGACAGACTGAAAGATGAATACGGTGCACTCACCCGTTATTGCTCAAAACCACATCGGAAACGTTCCCCAGCCCTTTAAAAGAATCAGGCCCGATCTTGTCGATGGCGTTCCCCGTGATGACGACGGTCTTTGCGTATCCTGGAAAAATTGCCGGCACCGTCCGGAGGTCCTTGGAGACGCATTTCACGGCGCGTGTGACGGCGAAACACTCGCAGCCGCCGGGACACTCCGAGCACTGCGACCGGGCACAGAAAAGTAATCCCAAAAGAACCCGGACTGCCGAAATACACATTGCTCAACAGTATGCAGTCAACAACTACAGAAATACATAGACTGGAAAAAAAAAAAAAATAGACCACAAGAGTCTATATATCTGTGCAGCGGCTCTCGGAAAATAAAAAAAAAGTGCCCTCGGGATAGACCCTCCTCATCTGCTGCACTCTGGCAATAAAGAGTCCTGTAAATTGATGGCAGTTCTTCCAGTGTAGAATCTGCTGGGTGAAAAAAAAAAAAAAAAAAAAAAAAAAGCGTGTAGTTCTCTTAAAGGTACAGTGAACAATGAGAGCATCTGCTCGCTGTGACCTCCACGATACAATCGGCCAGGAGAGACAAGACAACACAAACATTTCTTCTGTACAAACTAAAATAAAAAACAAATGTGTATTCACGATTACAAATTCATTGTAATAGAGACGATATCACGATAAGGTGCCTTTAAAAATGTACATTTCTATTTTTTTGAAATTTGGAATCATTCAAAGAAGTAGATTGTCTAATATTTGAAAATCATTCAAATAGTAGATATTATACCGTTAGCTCCCACTTTTATTTTAAATAAATTAATTGCGAGCAGACTATGTACATAAAAATGGGGTGAATAATGACACTGGACATTTTTTTGTTGGAGCTAATATTAATATTTAATTAGAAAGCACACGGGGTGGGGGCGGGGGGACACTCACTCAGCTATGATTCATTTAGTGTACTGTTTATATTTCAAATTCCAGAAATGCATTTCACTATTACACAGTGAAAACTTGACAACATTCAACTTCGCACATATAATGAAAACGTAAAAAAATGGACATGCTTTATCAAATAACTTGTTTTGGTATTTATTATTAGTTACCCGCTTATTACACACACCGTAGTGAGCAGAACCAATACTATAATATCCATCCACCCATTTTCTTAGCCGCTTATCCTCACAAAGGCGGCGGGGAGTGCTGGAGCCTATCCCAGCTGTCGACGGGCAGGAGGCGGGGTTACACCCTGAACTGGTTGCCAGCCAATCGCAGGGCACATTGAGACAAACAGATGCACTCACAATAACTCCTAGGGGCAATTTAGTGTCCAATTTTTGGGATGTGGGAGGAAGCCGGAGTGCAAGCACGGGGAGAACATGCAAACTCCACGCAGGCGCGTCCGGGATTGAACCCGGGACCTCAGAACTGTGAGGCCGACGCTTTACCAGCTGCCCCACCGTGCCACCTTCTAGAACATCATTTTAAGAAATTTATTGTACTGCTGTATGTTTAACTGTCTGACAACACAACAGAATTTCATTATTCTGCCACATTTTCGTGATGATTGAGTAATTGTGATAAGAACACCAAAAGGCACTTTATAGTGATATTAACAATAAGATAAAGTAATGCTTCTTTGATATTAAAATTACATTCCACTATGAAGCTGTACAGTTTCTAAGCAATCAAAACATGTAACCTAACTTAAAAAAATTAATAAAAAGAAAAAAAACTATTGACAAAGGGGCATTTGTCCTCCTGCGGGTCTTACATAATTTGCTCGTATTTCATATCTTTTAATCTTTTGAATAATTGATGAACACATTCAGCGTTCAGTTTACGTAGCGATTCACGCTCTCATTTACATTTTTTTTTTTTTTTTCCTCATCAGGGACACGTATATTAGCCAGTCTGGGAACGTATTCATCATAAAAAAATACATGTCAAACACGTCAACGTGTACCGGACGAGCCTGGAAAAAACAAAACAAAAAAAAAGCAAAACAATGCAAAATATGCTTCATAAATAAATATCAAAAGACGCTGTTAGCGGTGATGTGTATGCAGGAAAGTATACAAAGTATTGTACGACCACTGGATACGCATCATCGCTGGCAATAAATGTGTAACTCGGTGTTACTTTACGACTGGAGGTTGAACGTAAGGATGAACATGGCGAAGACTCCGCAGAGCATGACGAAGGGCAGCCAGGTCTTGAAGAACGCGGCCCAGCTGAAGGACACGAAGAAGGGAAAATGGCGTCACAGGGCTCGTCAGCCGCAACTTGTATACGGTAAACACCCCTTTTTCCCCCGCATTGCCGAGAAACAAGGACACGGAAGCCGGCCGCGTCACCCGCAAACCGCGTGCTCGTCCTACTGTCCTTTCCTTCCACCGCTTGGCGCACTGGGAGGGTGGAAATGACCTCCGCTGGTGGCACTTAGGGGAGCGCTTCTGTCAGTGATGAATTACACGACTCCCCCGGTGTTAAAACAGACCCCCGTGGCATGGGGGGGGGGGGGGTGCGGAGGCAGCACAAACTGTGACGCCCGCCGTTCTCTATGTGGGTCAACAGAGAACGATGGCGTTGCGTGCACGTCCGTGACGTCGCTGCTTCAACTAGCGTCATTTCCGGCCTGTAAGCCGAGACGCTTTCAAGCCTGCGGTTTATGCGGTGATGCGGCTAATTTGTTCATTTTTCTTTTTCTAACGGCCGCAAGCGGAAAGGATAAGAGTGAGACCGGTGGAATGTATGTGCCGAGGAAGTGACTTTTACCGGCCCGGGCCCCGTGAGCGCTGCGCTAGCGCGTTACTGCCGTGTTTCAGTGATTTTTACCGGTATGTTTGCATTGGTTTGGTAAATCGGGGGTCGTGAGTTCGCATCCCACCCGGGGCCTCCGCTCACCGAGAGGGGTTGCGGCAGGGATGGCATCCGGTGTAAAAACTGTGCCAAACAAATATGAGCGTTCGTCTAAATGACATGCTGTCAAGCTGAAAGACCACACCCACCAGCCCCTCCCTGTTAGCGCGGCGCAAGCGTGTTACTGCCGTGTCTCAGTGATTTTTACCAGTATGGTGTTTTTTTTTTTTTTTAACCGGCCTTGTTAGCGGGGCGGTAGCGTTAGCCTTAGCGCGGCGGCGCTAGCATTAAATTCTCTGTTTACTGTCTTTCTTTTTAAATATTTCGTGTTTCATTGTGGGTTTAAATGCGGGCACTTGCGGCTTTTACGCGGCTGCGGCGTATGTATATACCAAATGGTATTTCCTTCACAAATGTACTGGGTGAACCTTATAACCCGGCGCGCTCTGTAGGCCGGGAATTACGGTAAGTGTGATTGTGAGTGAAACTGTTGTTTGTCTCTACGCGCCCTGCGATTGGTCGGCATCCATTTCTGGGTGTACCCCGCCTCCTGCCCGATGACAGCTGGGATACGCACCAGCACTCCCGCGACCCTTGTGAGGATAAGTGACTCAGAAAATGGATGGATGGACGCAATGTTTCTTAGCCGGCGAAACAGTTAAAAAAAGGCTGTTTTCTCTGTGTAAGTGGAAGGTGAGATTTATCATAATATTACTACAAAACAGAAATTATTTGACTAATGAAATCCAGCAGTTGAATCCGCTGATTGTGAAGCGGAACGAAACGCGCCTTTTTCAGTGATCCCGGTCTGTTTAGCAAGTGAACTTTGGTGAACTTGAATTATTGTTAAAAAGTGAATGAGTTGTGAGTACATACCTCACATATTTGCCATGAATAAGAGAGCGAACACACAAGTTGACCATGTTCCAAGAGGCGCTGTTGTCATAGCGCATGAGGTTGAGGGCCATGGCGACGTGGGAATGGCAGTTATCAAGACACAGATTATGCTTTCAAAAAAAAAAAAAAGGTAGAATTATTAGAATTACAACGCTGCTACAGAATCCATCACTAAAAGTACAGATTCATGTTGATTCTTACCGGCCTGCATTTGTATTCTTCTGATGCATCGTGCACTGCTTTGTCCCAAGTCGCGGCGCCGTTGCCGCAAACTTTGTCCACGTCAAGCTTCCAATACCTTAATTATGGAAACGTTTAATTTACTTGCTGTTGTCGTCATTTATATTATTATTCTAATAGTTTTTCTCAGTTTGATGACTTACTTTGTTGGTCTCCCGAAGCCCATGTTGTCCTCCTGCAAAACAGAAAACATTTATGAGTATGGATTGTTGTCAGAGTATATGACAGGTGATATTGTGAACAGACGAGGGCAATAAATATGTGCATGGATGAATGAGCGATACCAACCGAGACAAAATAAGATCCAGCGAAATCTCTTATGATTCCGGAAGAGGTGCATATCCCCATGTGGCCAATGAAAGGCAGCACCCACCTGCAGGATGGTACGAACGCACTCGTAAACATCGATTTAAACATTTTCCTTGTTTATTTCATAAAGATAAATCCGTGAGAGTGAGCTACAAAAGATGTCGAATGGAATATATAGCTAGTGTTAGCCAAACAAGCTGTGAATGCTGCTAAACTAGCTTGCTAGCGTGACCTCGAGCGTTAGCGACTTACGACAAAACCGGAATGGGCGTCCAGACAATGCAGTACGGGTAGCGGCTGTTCTTTTTGTCGTTTTTTAACAAATCTCCGCGATAATTCATCTTGACGTCCACGTCGTCCACATCCGCCATCGCAGATCGCCCTCTGACGGGTGGTGACGATGACAGCGACGTGACGTACGGTAGTCTTGGTCCGTGAACGCAGCACCGCTCATTGTTTAGGTCAAGTGGGGGAGCCGCAGCTCTTTAATAATCTTTTTGGGGAGTCCGGTCAGAAGACCATTACAATAGTCAAGTCTACTTGAGATAAAAGCATAGATGAGTTTTTCCTGGTCTGCTTGACACATACAAGACTTCACTCTCGATAGGTTTTTCAGATGGTAGAAGGCAGTTTTTGTGATTGATTTGATATGATTGTCGAAAGTCGGGTCGGAATCAATCAGAACACTGAGGTTTTGGACTTGGTCTTTGTTTTTTAAAAGATAGAGAGTCCAGGTGTTTACTAACAGGACTTCTCTTTTCTTTATTGCCAAAACCAATTGTCTCAGTTTTGTTGTGATTTGGTTGAAAATGTGGGCTCATCCGGTTATTTATCTGATTTAGACAGTGGCACAATACCTCAATTGAACTGTTGTCATCTGGAGACACCGCTAAATATAACTGTGTGTCATCTGCATAGCTACTATGGTAGTCAAAAGTTTTGAAGAATTTGACCCAAGAGTAGCATATACAGGCTGAACAGGAGAGGTCCAAGAACGGACCCTTGAGGGACCCCATAGGTCATTGCCATTTGCTGAGACCGAGCACCTCCAATGGTCACAAAGTCGCTCCTTTCCTCCAGGTCTGGACCTGAACCATTTAAGGACCGTTCCATTTCGTCCTACTCTGTTTCCAACCTGTTTAGCAGTAGTAAGGACCAACAAATGGAACCAAAATTCCAATGCTGTACTTGTTTAATGAGATTCTATTTACACCAATCTTCAATCACGGGAGTCCTCTGATCGGTTAGTGCAAAACACGTTCACGCACATTTGTAAATAAAACAATCAGCATGTCATGTTATTAAACACATATTGAGCCTGAACCGCTCCAGATTTTCAGTTTTATCACTGTAAGCTGGGTCACCTCCTTCGTGACCATATACAGCGCGTTGGTTGCGCTAATAGTGATTTACTGCGCACACAAATCGCCTCAGTCAGCAAAAGCAGATCGTGGCTCAGACACTGATGTACGAGTGGAATTCTAGAAAGTTCATACCTCGTCCTCACCTTTATTACATCTCTGCTAACCTCATTTATTTTTGAACAGTACTGCATATCTGTTTTGTAACTCTTCCACTGCAATTACTTTCATCTCGCTAGGGTGAAAAACAAAAACAAACGAAAAAAAAAAAGAGCCACAGACCAGCTAGTCCAGCTTCTTTTTTGCTATTATTATTCAAAGTTTATTTCTCTTAGCAAGAGATGTGACTCCGAGAAACAACTGACTGGAACTCCAAAGTAAAAGAAGTGGAAGCCTACTTTTGCATTTGTGAACGTGAGCTCAGTTCGTGGGCATCTAAGAGAAGATTAGCTAAGGACGAATGGTAGACAACAGTTGTCACCAAATACTTGGCTCACGATATCCTCAAAATTAGCATGTCCAAATCACACGCCAGACTCCACCAGCCATCGCGGGAAAAGTGCAATTCATAGTGTTGACGCGTGACGTCTCTTTCGGAAATGAGGGCAATTTTAGGACCCCGTGGAGAAACGGGCGCAGCGCTCCGCTTCCTCCTTCCGTTCCCCGGAATGGTTCCGTCGGCTCGTCTTAGCTCGGCCTGCATTGCACTTGACCGTCCGAGCTGTCCTCGTCATCGGAGCCGTCTGGGCCCGCGGCGCGCAACCCTGAGATGGGATAGCCCATATTGTGCAGCATAACCTCCAGCGGGTCCGTGTTCATTCGCTGCTGGTTGGCCTGCGCGGCGCCTTCCATGTCTTCCACCACGCGTCTGCTGTTTTCTCTCTCCGTCTGTGCGGAAACGAGAGATGTGTGGGTGTTGGGAGGCAAAAGAAAAGACTGCTGTCATGAAAATTTACAGTTGTTACAGTGTTCTAGGATTTACCAGTCCTTTGAATCACTAAACTAATGTTTATTTGTATGAACACATTTTTTTTTTATAACTGCTTCACATCTGTTCCCGCTGTTATCCCATCCCAAGATTCCTTCACGACATCCCATAATTCATTTACATTTCACGGTTTTTGCTTCAGAAATGGCATTTTTTTATGTCCGTGTGCTGAAAACGTGGATTCATCTGGTGGGTCGCATTGGACTGCTTTTATTTTGCACACAACTGTATATTTTCTTTCTGCTTTGAAGATAGACAACGTTGGGAAAATTGTATTTGGTTAAATCTAATGCTTTGAGGAAATACATTTTCTCATATTGCAAAGCCAATTTATTTTCACATATATCACGTACGGAACCTGCATTTGTGAGATAAATATCATGACCTCGCACAAAAGGTTTACAAGGGTACAAACTGGTTACTACAGTACTTAGTTTTTCATGACTTTTGTTTTATATTTGTTTTTTGTTTACAAAATAATATTCATTAAACAGGAATACAGTACCCTCTAGGAGGGAAATTGATGAAGCTCTGTTCTGAACAGCAAAAAAATATATATATATATATTCCATATTACATTCAAGGCGGCACTTTTCTCACGGCCACAAGGGGCCACTCGAGCGGAAAAGGTGAGAATGACAGCAGTGGAATATATGTGCCGAGGAAGTGACTTTTACTGGCCCTGTTAGCGCTGTGCTGTGCTAGCGTGTTTCTGCTGTGTTACTGGCGTGTCTCAGTGATATTTACCGGTAAATTTTATTTTAACCGGCCCTGTTAGGATTAGCCCAGCGCTAGCGTTAGTACCGAGCTACCGCAGCGCTAGCGTTAAACTCTTTCTGTGTACCATCTTTCTTTGTAAATATCTCGTGTTTCAATGTGGGCCCTTGTGGCTTTTACACAGCTGCGGCGTATGTATGTACCAAATGGTATTTCCTTTACAAATGTACTCGGTGAGGCTTTTAACCAGGTGCGCTCTGTAGGCCAGGAATTACGGTAACTTCCACTAACACAAGCTAAACCGAGCTCCTCCCAAACATTTGAAGCTTCTCTATCAGTTGAAATGTATTACTTCAACATACTCGCCTGAAAACAATAACTGTGATAGTTTACTATTATCTTCTTTGGCAAAAAAAAAAACCCCAAAACATACCAATATGTGACTTTTTAGCACATAGTTGGTGATAGGTTCCAAAGGAAAGAACGCAAATGAGAAAATTTGTGAATGATGGACCTCAACTATGTGGTAATTATGGTTTTGCTACTACGTTTTTGTATTTTTGTTATGTATTGCGTTGAGAAATGCATGCAGAGTTGTTTACCTCTGGTCTGGGGCTCCATAATCGAACCACCGGGTCAATACCACTCGAGGCCAGGAAGCAGTAGCTGGGGTGAGGCTGCAAGCAGTTGACTATGGACTTGTCCCCCTGCATGATGCCCACTAAATTTGTCGTCTCCTTTTCCCATATAAAGAACGAGCCGTCGTCTGACCCGCTGACGATGTACTGGCCTTTGCTGAGCAGGAGAGGTTTGGAATCGGAACGACTCAGTGAATTTGGAATGCCACGGTCACGAGCCAAAGAGCTGCTGCCCACCACGAGCTCCGATCACTGACCTTCCAAAGAAGTTGGCTTCTTTAATATCTGTGGTGGTGTTGCAGTGTCCGCAGTATCTGTGCTTGTAGTCCAAGCTTTGCACTCGAAAACACAACTCATCCTTAAGAATGGGCTCGTTCCAGCTCAGGGAATTCCGGATATAGCTGGGCGCCATATCGTCTTCTGGTGGGGGGGATTCCCAAAAAAAATTCACACATGTAATTCCATGAACAGGTATTGCAACTGTACATGTAAAAACATAAAAACAAAGTACTTAACTTCCATCCGTGCATTTTCATCGCCGCTTATCCTCACGAGGGTCGCGGGTGAGTGCTGGAGCCTATCCCAGCTGTCGACGGGCAGGAGGCGGGGTTACACCCTGAACTGGTCGCCGGCCAATCGCACGGCACATGGAGACAAGAAGCTGCACTCACAATCACACCTAGGGGCAATTTAAAGTCTCCAATTAATGTTGCGTGTTTTTAGGATGTGGGAGGAAACCGGAGTGCCCGGAGGAAACACACACAAGCACGGGGAGAACATGCAAACTCCACGCAGGCGCATCTGGGATTGAACCCGGGACCTCAGAACTGTGAGGCCATCGCTTTACCAGCTGATCCACCAAGTACATTAACTTATTCTCGTCTTCTTTTAAATGACGAAAAGTTACATTCCGATAAAAATTATTTCTACACAAACTAAAACTACACAGAACGTAAAATGACAAAACTTGTAGTGGGAATTGGGCTGAGAAAGGAATTGTGGTTTGTATCAATATGTAAATCTGGGATTTTTTATTTTTTTTTAATTGATTTCTGCTAAGATTTTTACGTTTCATAGTTTTTCAGTGCATTAGGGCTTGGGATTGAGTTGCAAAAAGGTGAAGAACCAAATCAGATTTCTGTGTTCTGCTAAAGGCTATTTTAGTTTTAGCAAATGAATATTAATGATGAATGAGCAATACAATATTTACTCTAAATTGCCCCTAGGTGTGATTGTGAGTGCTCAATGTGCCCTGCGATTGGCTGGCAACCAGTTCAGGGTGTAACCCCGCCTCCTGCCTGTTGACCGCTGGGATAGGCTCCAGCGCTCCCCGGAACCCTCAGCAAAGAAAATGGATGGATGGATGAACCGACACGATCCGAGCTTTATCGAGTTCGCCCACCCGTTTGTGTCTTCAAGAAGGCCTTGATATCTTTATCCAATGCGCTACACGCACTGCTTTGCGCCTGCTCCGGAAACTTCCCTTTGAAATCACTGAGGCAATCCTGCGCTTCAGACACGTATTTGAGCTCAAAGAGACACCGGGCAAGCCTAAAATGAGCCTTTAGGTGTTCCGGGTTTAGCGTCAGTGCCTTTAGACAGTCCTTGAGTGCGTCGTAGTCATCTCCGTCCCTAGGATGTTGTCGAACACAGAACGGAAGAGGGTGACTTTCGTGCGGGGATAGTGGATCCCGTGTCGAGATAAAATGACGTTTACCATTTCCGCTTCATGTAGGCCGCGGCCCGGTTTCCGTAAAACACGGCGTTGCTGCTGGAATGATAAATTCCCGAACTGTACAGCTGGATGGCCTGCGTCCAATGCTGCTGGGCAAACTCATCGTTCGCTTGCTGTTTGATCTTTTCCAAATGTGGAGGAAGATCAGCGGCGCTGCAACAGTGAGAACACAAGAAAGTGCGTCCACTAACTTACTCGGGTTTGTTCGCATACAATCATTTTTTGTGACACAATGAAATTTTAAGAACAATCACTTGTCCTATAATTTTATAAAATACTTTGCTGAACACACAAAAAAAATGCTACAAAAGCAAATTTGTAGAAGTCAACGGACAACGTCAATATTTACTTCGGTTGCATCTTGCTTTGGGTAAATCGAATATGGCTGTCTGGCAAATGAATTCCATTGGAGACGTCATTGGTCGTCTTCCCATCCTCCAAATCTAGAATCCACAAACAATATATTACATCCAATTTACTTACCTTACGTACGACAATAAAGCTATTTTAGATTCTCAATATGAACGCCGGTTTCGCCCCGCTTTCCAGCTATGACACTATACATGGAGTCCTCGGGTTAAGACGTTTCGACCCCCCCGTCCGCAATTATGTCTGGAGTTTTTATCGAGAGTATCTTCGCATTTTTCACCCTCCTTTCACGACATTCTGGCCCCAAAGAAAAATGCTGAGTCTTTTAGCAATCCCTCTGCAGCCAAAAGATAATCCATTACCGTGGAAACGAAGCTCAAGATCATAAAAAGATTGGCCAAAGGAGAGAAAACGAACACCAACAGGGCTTCGGTCGGTCGACCGTAGTGACAATTATTAAAGACAAAGCGCGTGTGAAGGGTTCCGTTCCTATTCCGGATACAATGATCACAAAAAAAAAGGTTCTTTCACACTTGTCGAGATGGAGAGGACTGAGGACCAGGTTCCTTCGTAATAGCTAAGCCTCCCCTTCTTCTTCTTCATCATCATCCACCTCTCAGCAGTAACGCTAAGTACATCATCTTGTTTAGTTCAATGGATTTGGTTTTTTTATACAAAGTATTTTGATGTCAATTCTGACTCTCATGGTGGAATCCGACTTAAATCGCTACTGTTGGAACGGATCTCAGTCGTAGACCGAGGACTCTCTGTCCTGGGAAGTCTGTCAGGAGCAATATTTGCGCAGTCCAGAATTTGTGAGGTCAGCGGTTCAAGGGTACAATCTCCGTTCTAGTTCGCCACAAAAGTGTTTTCAGGGGATGAGGCCAGTTCTTCCGTCTACGTGTGCCTTTACGGACCGTGAAGAGTGTATGCGCTGCAGCTGGAGGATACCCGGTTCGTATCCCCGCTCCAGGCTATGTCGTTGTCGTGTTCCTGGACAAGAAACCTAACCCGCAGGGCCTACAAATAAATCCAGCCGCAGAATGGCAGCCACGCTTCTCGGAAGCTGCGGCTACACGAGTCGTAATGTGATAGGAGTGAATGAATAATGTCTAAATATTGAATGTTGCCTTCTTTGGTGGCTCTGTGGTGACACCTTGTGTTAAAAACACAGTAGAAGTTTCAAGTCGTTACGGTTACTTTGTCACGGCCCCCCCGTCACCATTCATCCAGACCACGACCGGTTTTGCCGAATGCAGAAAGTTGCGCTTGTACCAGATTCACAAAAAATAAAATAAAATCTTTGCAATAAACAGAGAAATAAATGACTGTTCAGGAATTACTGTACTACTGAATTATAGTATAGATGAAATGGCTCGCCGTTGGACTCTAGCCTACACATAACAGACTCACCTGGTGATGACTGCCATGTTTGTGGAACCAGCAAAGTGTATGGCGTTTGCTTACATGTCAGGTCAAACAGATACACCTAGACCAAAAAAAAAAAAAATCACATTTTCAGTACAGTACTTATTTTTAACTATGTATTCCTCTGATTAGAAGAGCTCTACCTGTTCCCCACCCATATTGACAAGTAACTCCGTCCCATCTGGACTGAAAGTGACATAAGTGACCACCAAGACCCTCAGGCGGTTATTGTAGTCTCGCAGTTTTCTTGGCAGGTGACCTGAAGCGGAAGAGAGGGAACACAAAAAGAGAGTTATGATCTTGCTCCAGTGTGTCCACAAAAGTCAAGTTGTATGGAACTACCGTACTTTTCCGGCCTACAGAGCGCACCCAGTACATTTGTAAAGGAAATACCATTTGGTACATACTGTACATAAGCTGCACCTGTGTAAAAGCCACAAGTGCCCACATTGAAACACGAGATATTTACAAAGAAACACGGGACACAAAGTTTTAATACCTTAGCTTAGGTTAACATAGCAAAAACACGATAGCACGCACAGGGCCGGTTAAAAAAAAAAAAAATAGCCACGGCAGCTACACAGTCGCAACACAGTACCACAGGACTAACAGGGCCGGTTAAAAAAAAAACATACCTAAATCACTGAGACGCGGCAGTAACACAGCAGCAGCACGGTAGAGCGGCACTAGCGCAATGCTAACAGAGCCGCTTAAAAAAACATACCGGTAAAAATCACCAAGACATGGCAGTAACACAGCAGCAACACGCTAGAACAGTGCTAACAGGGACTGTTAAAAAAAAAACCATACTGGTAAAAATAACTGAGACACGGCAGTGCAACAGCAGCAACACGCTAGCACAGTGCTAACAGGGCCTGTTAAAAAAAAAAAAAAAAAAAAAAAAAACCATACGGGTAAAAATCACCGAGACACTGCAATAACGCAGCAGCAACACACTAGCACAGCGCTAACGCTAGCAAAGCGCTAACATGGCCTGTTAAAAAAGAAATACTGGTAAAAATCACTGAGACGCGGCAGTAACACAGCAGCACCACGCTAGCGCTGCGCTAACAAGGCCGGTTAAAAAAAGATATACCGGTAAAAATCAATGAGACACGGCAGTAACACAGCAACAACACGCTCACATAGCGCTAACGCTAGCGAAGCACTAACAGGGCTGGTTAAAAAAAATGAAACATTCCGGTAAAAGTCACTTCCTCGGCACATATATTCCACTTGTCTCACTCTTACCTTTTCTGTTCTAGTGCCCCCTTGCCATGCCGTTAGAAAAAAATGCCCAAATTAGTCGCACCACCACATAGGCTGCGGGGTTGAAAGCATGTGGAAAAAAGCCGCGGCTTATAGGCCAGAAATTACAGTATAGACATCAGTCTCGATGAGAGTTCGGTACCTGCAACGTAATACTGCACAGCTTTTTCTGGGATGGGAATCTGATTTTCCAAGAACGTGCGCACAGCAGATGGCTTGAAGCGGCTTATTGATTTCCTGTTTCGGGAGCGGGTCAGAAATGCATTACACCCAAAGTTATCAACTCAGCCGTGAAGCGCATTTCCCCAGTTAGAATAGTGACAGCCAACCCACCTACAGTTGTGAATCATTCGGATGTCATAAAGACGCACAAAGGGACCGTTGGCCCCGACGGCCATGTAATTGTTGTCCCGCGGGTTGACGGCCAAACACTTGGCTTCCACCATCTGACCGCAGAACTTTGTCAGGTCAATCAGCACCTCTGAGTGTTTACTGCTCTCCCGCAAGTCATATTGCCTGCACGTGCAAGGGAGAAGCGAGCATTTATACTCCATTGGAAATTTAAAAAAAAAAAAAAAAAAACAGGACGTGATCGCCCGAATTAATAATTGCCGGGGTTCTAACCTGATGAGGCCGTCCTCCGCGGCACTCCAGAAGGTGTTGGGCCACATTGGCGCTGTGGCAATGCGTTTTACCCTGTTGGTATGATCAGAAAACATATGGATGGTTTCTTTGGCGATCAGGTCATGCACGTGGACCTTGGTGTCCGCGGCGCCGGTCACCAAAATTCGATCTCCGGAGTGAGGGAGGAACTGTGTGGAGAAACAAACATAAAAACAGATTAGTGCACCTTTTATCAATTTTTTTACGTCTTTAGATACTTTACTATGTTTGCTTAATATAAGAGGTTAAAATGCTTTATTCTCATAATCTGTCACACTGTGACTCCTGTTCTGTGAACAGTACTCAAACATTTTACTTGCATTATGCTTGGTGATGTGCGATTTAGGGTCCATGAGGTGTCCAAAAAAATTACTGAAATTATAGGACTAAAAAATATGTGTAGCAGTGTAATTAGCCTTACATAGTTATTAAAAAAAGGAAGTATTTTTTGTCAATCTTCACATTTCCCAGTCAGATGGGATTTGCTTTTTTTACACAAGAACAAATGTCATTGAAACACTTATCCAAGTATTGTCACTTCTCAACATGACTAAATATCTTGGCCACGTTGTGACAAGAACGACTTTAGTGTGTACATCGGATTATACCACATAACTTTATGTGCAAAGATTACTGTGAATCTATCTGCAGGTTAAACTCGAGAGTAAACAAAACATCCATTCATCCATAAGGAAGAGGGGCCAGGCTGCAAATATTAAAAATCCATCGGACATTACAATATCATTAAGAAAAAAAGAAAATAATGAATTCTTTATTTCTTTAAACATTCTGGGGGCTTTATCCCTCCAAAAAATTAAAAGCAAAAAAAAAAAATAAAAAAAAAAGGAAATTAGAAAATTGAACAAAAATGAAAAGGAATATCAGCCAGTAGGATAATTTGTGGGTGCCTAATCGTATGCGGACGTCTACTATTTGAAATTTGGACTTGTGCTGCCCTACATAAAAGCAACATTTTGACATTGAAGTCACTTTTTTTTAGAGTATCGTAACTTCCGGCCTATAAACTGGGACTAATTTGTGCATTTTTTTTCTAAGGGCCGCAAGGGGGAAAAGGTAAGTGTGAGACCGGTGGAATATATGTGCCGAGGACGTGGCTTTTACCGGTAAGGCCCTGTTAGTGCCGTGTCTCAGTGATTTTTACCAGAATGTTTTTTTCAACCGGCCTTGTTAGCTCAGCGGCGCTAGCGTTAAACACTCTGTGTACCGTCTTTCTTTGTAAATATCTCGTGTTTCAATGTCGGTTTCAATGTGGGCACTTGCGGCTTTTACACAACTGCGGCGTATGTATGTACCAAATGGTATTTCCTTTACAAATGTAAGGGTGAGGCTTATAACCAGGTGCGCTCAGTAGGCCGGGAATTACGGTAGTCATGAAATTACGTTCACTGAAAGGACCATTCAGACAATATGAATAATGACTGAATGAACTCGACTACACTGCGACCCTCCTAGTCACCAAGTTCCCCACTTACCTTCACAGAGAATATGTTTGCTGCATGCCCCGTGTGCATAGTAGTAACCTTCTTGAGTCTGAATGGATCCCAGATGATAGCATGTTGATCATCCGACCCCGAGGCCAGCAGACTGACAAAGACAAAACAATAATTTGGTTTCAAGGATTTGACTTGCGATAACCACACACACATTTACACGTAAGACACAAAATCTGATACCCGAGCTAGCAGATTAGACCAAATACTGTACTTTCATTTGCACAGGAAAGTGAACTTAAATAATTTTGGGATGGTTCAGAAAGAGTTTCTCGCTTACTCTCCATGTTCATTCCATTCCAAACAGTTCACGCAGCCAGTGTGGCCCTGCACACAGAACAAGTAAAAGAATAAACTGTCAGTCTTGCACTCAGAACTCCTGATCCAATCACAAGCGCTAGCGCTAGCTTGCAAGGCTATGTTACGTTTTGACGCCTTTGCGAGCAGTATCACGTTAAAATGTAAGTGAACATACCTGAAGTAAACCTTACATTACGTCCTTTCTTGTCCTGAGCACTTTTAACCACTGAAGACTATCATACTTTTATTGCACTTTCATTATTTGCTTAAATATGACCTTATACATTTAATCAACAGATAAAGTGTTGTCCATTTGCTAATCAGACAAGGATGTGTTGTGGAGCCGGTGGTTGTCCTTGATCTTTGCACGCAGAAAACCGGCTGGCGCCATACTCCTCTCCCGGGCGTTGCCGCGGAGACGAACGACACCAGATAAGGAGCGGAAAGTTACCATCCCGGCCCAGGATCTGACTGCAGGAGGGGGGGCAGCCACTTCTACCATGGACCCATACATATAAAAACCGTAACCAGACACCTTCCGCCAACTGTTCAACGCCACCTGGACCAGTTTCTTCACTTCCTTACCACACTCAACATTGCTCTGTATTGTTGACCCCAAGTATTTGAAGTCGTCCACCCTCGGTATCTCTTATCCCTGGAGCTTCACTCTTCCACCTCCGCCCCTCTCATTAATGCACATATATTCTGTTTTACTTCGGCTAATCTTTATTCCTCTCCTTTCCAGTGCGTGCCTCCATCTTTCTAATTGTTCCTCCGCCTGCTTCCACTGCAGATCACAATATCATCTGCGAACATCATGGTCCAAGGGGATTCCAGTCTAACCTCGTCTGTCAGCCTAGTCATTACTACCACAAACAGGAAGGGGATCAGAGCGGATCCCCTGATGCAGTCCCACCTCCACCTTAAATTCTTCTGACACACCTACGGCACATCTCACCGCTGTTCTACTGCCCTCATACATGTCCTGTACTATTCAGTAGTAGTCCGACATAGTGCAGTCGTAAACGAGCAAATTTGTCTTGTAGTCTCATCCGCGCATTACGTGTCTCGTCTCAGCCGTCTTCTCTACCATTGCGCCGACATTTTTTTCCAAATAACTTTGTTGACCGTCTTATATTTGCAGAGACATGAATCAACAACATACGTACTACTATATCGAAATAAACTGGCTTTTAGATTCAGATCTGCTGTGCACGTCATTGACACGGAGTAAATGTCTTTCTCGGAACCGATCAATCGGAAAATTATGACATCAAAACCAATCAGCAAAATATTCCAATTATCGTCCGATCAAATCGGCGTAGTCTACTAATTCTCCTATGCCTGTGGTTTTGTAGACCACAGAAAAGAAACCAATCAACCAGAATACAGTACAAGTCTGTTCTCCCTAAATGGAGCACACCCCCTCTGTATTTTGCCAATCTAAACACCGAACCCCGTGGAGATATAAAACTCATTTTCCATTACCCATTACGTTTTCAAGATGATTGATTATTAGTTATTTAGTTCATGAAGAACTATAATTGTTACACTTTCCTTAAGAGAAATCATTGATGTTTCATTTATGTTATGAAATCTTTCCCTATTTGTTTGGGGATTTTGTTCCACGACTAGACTAAAAGTGAAAACCCAAAAACTGCATGTCGCTCTATGTGTTTTTGGTGCACCATTAGGACCCGTTACATTTGGTTTGACTCTTACAACACTCCTGCTCTGATTGATGAACGCTCAAGCACTTGTTGCGTCTGACCTGAAGCTCAGCTTCCAGCCCAAGTTTCTTGATGAAGGGTTCAGTCACATGATAGAACCTTTGAAAGCCTGACACCGTCTTGTCCTACAAAGCAGAAAGAATGAAATTATGCAGTATTTCTCTGAAGAAACCAGCGCCACTCGAGTATTCAGTGTTTTCTAATTCCTTGTCATTTAGATTACTCACCTGGATTTGCCTGTGCAGGATATCTCTGGTGATGTTGACATTAGTCATGACTTCAACACAAAACAAAATTATGGGCTGGGCAAGAGGATCTAGGGCTCACACAGATGGGTGGTCTTGTTCTTCTCGGGTGTGCATACTGCAAAGGCATTATAAATGGGGGGTAGATACGTATAAACATGGTTGTTTATGCATAAAACACAGGATACAGCGTAAGCTCATCAACAGACTTTACTAAAGAGAAGAGTGGCAAAGACCGAGGAGCTTGCTCGCATCAACAAGATGAGTTTATTTGCCAATTAGCGTTAGCTGTTTGCCAAAAACCGTTACTAGCGTTAGCTGTTGAGCTAACGCAGCACTCGGACAATCCAAAATAAACTCCACTCATCACCAGCGCCATTATTAAACAATAACAACCTGCTCATATTACAAAACTATGTGACCAACTGAGCTGTATGTTTTGGAAAGTGGGTGCCATGTAACAATTTTCGTTGCCTTATCTTATTAGCTGCTAGCTAAACAAAACGTCACTAGAATGGAACGCTATTATTGGCAACCTCTTGACGACAGCTTACAACTGCGCATGAAACCTCACTCCCCTCCCTCTCCCAAGACTTCAACGGTCAAGAAATGTTGACGTAAAAAAAAACAAAAAAAAAAAAAAACAATTTCCACATTTGGTCTTCACAGAAAAACAAAACAAAACAAAACATAACACTCCCACTGTCCACTCTGTCAACTTGTATAGTTCCGCTAGCGAGTTTTCTTCTCCTAGGATGACCAGGGGAAAACCGCGCCCCCAAGCCATTTGATTGGTCCCTGCAAAGTCCCTGGCTTTTGCCTCGAGTGCGCCTCCTTCGGTGGCGGAAAGAAAATCATATTGATTATCCGCGCTATTCCAAAACAATGGAGAATATGATTATCACAGCCCTAAACGCATTAATGCTGCTGCACTTTGAGTTGTGTTTGCTGTTATGCAAGGTGCTATACTACCACTATTACTACTACTACTAATAATAATAATAAAATTCCCCAGAAAAAAACATGTATATATATATATATATTTTAGCTTATTTTATAGTAATAGTAGCTAGAGTAACAGTAGATTTTCTGGCAAATTTTATTATGATTCTTATGAGTAGTAATAGTAGTAGCAGCAGTAGAATAGCACCTTTCATGACAGCAAACTCATCAAAGTGCATCATTGCGTTTAGAATGATTATAATCAGTGTAAACCCCAATAATGCACTTTGATGTGTTTCTGTCATGAAAGTTACACTGCTGCTACTGCAATTACTTTAATTTACTTTAATGTGCTCTTTGTTGTCTTTCATACCGTGAATGTATCAGCCCATAACAAATTCTGCTAAATCATTGTACTGTTTCCCTATGACACTCTAAAATGTACTTTTAACCGTTTCATGAAAGTCCAACACATATAATTGATGATATTTTCCTAGATCTCACAGGCCACATACATGTCATCATGGAAATTAATTGCCCATACTTACAACATATGCACAGTGCATGAGTAATGTCTTTGAGGTTAATGGAATATAGAAATACTGTAGATCACATTTCATTAACGTCGTCATCACCAACTCCACCACCACAATTATCACCAGAATGCAGTTTTCACAATAAAATATGTTTATTATCAAATGATTTTGAGCGTTCGTTTTCAAAACAGGGCCTCCAAACAGGACCCGGGCTGCTTCAAAAGTTAAGACCTCCTCTTCTTTCAGGTAATCGTGTGCTATTAGGCAACTTTATGAACTTTATGAACAAATACAAAAGCTCAAGAGATAGGCCCTAAACTGTTCTTCAGCAATGTTTTGAGATGTGCAGACTAAATGTTCATAGCCCTCAGGTACCAGTTTCTGAAAGAAAAAAAAAAAGAATAGCTAAAGTTACAACACGAACTTTACCTAAATAGTTTAAGCATCCATCTCTACGACCATCCATAGCCCATCAAACAGAATTAAAATTAAAAAAATAATAATCATAGTTTCCATTTAACACACTTCAATCATGGCACAATTAATCCCTGAATCCTGCAAGGAAACCATATTTGGTTTCTGAAGAAAAGGTGCATTTTCGCAAACGGCCATATGCATGGCAAACTGCATGCAGTTAATTTGCCATCACAATGTAAACGTATCTATTTGAACGTTAATATTATTAGAGCATTAAGTGTAGTCCTTCTTCTGGCTTCTTGCAGTGTAAACACCGAGACATGATGTTGCTGTGAATAATGACAGTGTCCTAATGGCGAGAAATACTACCCACAACTTGTGCCAGCAGGTGTTAACCATCCGTCAGGGATGCATTTCCCACCGTGACCGATGGTGTCGCGTGTAGTGCACTCGGTGCCAAACAGGCAGAAGTAGCCAAGAGAAGAAGAGGGCATTGCAAGGGACCAATCAAATGGCTTGGGGGCGCGGTTTTCCCCCTGATCATCTTAGGAAAAGAAAACTCGCGTTCATCTACGTCACATCCTCACTTCCGGTACATTTGAATATCGTCGAAAGTTGTATTAAAAATAGATATTATTTGACAACTCGTCCGTCCATGCACTTTATGAGCCGCCTATCCTCAAAGCAAGGGGTCGGAGCCTATCACAACAATCTTCAGGCAGGGGGAACACCCTAAACTGCTTGTCAGCCAATCACAAGGCACACACAGAAAGACAACAGTCGCACTCACAATCACACTTACAATTGCAATTTAGTGTCCAATTAATTCATGCATGTTTTGAGGATGTAGGTGGAAACCAAAGTGCCCGGAGAGAACTAACGCAGGCACGGGGGAAACATTCAAATTTAACATAGGCGGGGCCGGTATTTGAACCAACATCACTGATCCCCCACCCCAAAAAAAAAAAGACTGGATAGCGCATCGAGCGGTATATCGATTGGTTAAAGCTATTGGCCGCCATCTTGGTACTCCCAAAGCGTGTGGAGGACACGGGCTGCAGGTTGGATTATGGCGGGGTTTTCCCTCAAAGTTTGCCATGTAGAATTAAAACTGGTCGTGTAATCTTGACATTTTTTCAGTTCTGGTAACAATGAAGGATTTTTAATTCGACTTGGTAAGACAAAACCGGCTAAGTGCAAAGGAAAGACATGTAACACTGTGACTACCAAAGAACCTTGCACATTACCTAGGGCCCAATTTCCGTGACATGTTAATTTTTCCCAAAATATGATGTGAAGCACTATCATCATAACATAGCAAAAAACTAACCATTTTTTGTCATAAAAACCTAAAATTTTAAGTCAATCAGTTGGATATATTTTTGGAAATAAGGACTTGCAATAGGAAAATACATGCTAAACGCATTGTTCATTTGCTGTCTCTGCGACGTCCTATTTCAGACAAAAAATTTCAATTTTTCCTCGCATTTGAAAATCAAATTCAATTTGCAGAATTCTGTGTTATGAAATTCATCAAAATTTTCACAGAAAATGTGTTTTCTTGCTTATCCACTGATGAAGTTTGGGAAAATATTTACATCGCTTTTCGTGACAAACCATTGGCCTATAAAGGTGAAGCAGAGAGCAAACAGCGAACAACAACAACTGTAAACAAAACTTTGTTCAACTGAATTAAGATCACCAGAAAATTAAAAAAAAACTTCACAAACAAACTTTAACTTACTTGCCTGTGGAATGTTTTCTCACAGCCAGGAAACTGGCGATTCACGCAATTAATCGCTGTCGCTGGACAGGTCGGGATGGTTGTTTTGGGAGTATCAAGATGGCGGATGGCGACTTTCAGTTTAGGTGGGCAATGAGCCATCCAGTCTTTTTTTTTTTTTTTTTTTTTTAGATCAGTGACCCAGATCATCAGATGTGCAAGCCCAACGCTGTACAGCTGCGTCACCGTGTCACCCCTCCCCATGTCAAACATGAAAAGTATTTAAAAAAAATAGAAAACAATTATAAAAAATTAAATTTACTTTATTTTCTTCTTAAAATTGATTAAGTGGTCACCTCAAGTGTGTTGCTGTGTAAAAAGTCATTTGGCTCAGTGCAGCATTTATAATACGGTACACATTTACAAGTTAATATACATGATAATACGCAAGATAATATGCATAATACACATTCATAAGTTTAATAAATAAAATAGACGTTTGTTGCCTATGTACATATGCAATTCTGACCAATATTTATTCCAATACTTTAATACTACAATACATATCTCAAACTTGTCACATCATGCTCGTTCATTTCAGATACGATAACATCAGTGTGTGATCAAAAAAAAAAAAAAATGCTCTATATGTGCCCGTAATTTTATCGCGATGTAAATTGTGTGATTGGTTTTGTTTTCTATCTGTATTTGGGTGCACTGATTTTAAGAACAGCAGCACGGGACTCGTCGTTGCAACCATTGGTTGCAATGTTAGCAAATGGAACAGGAAAATAAACCCGAGTGAGCGGGCGACTCCTTGAAGGGAAACAAGCGCTCCTCCTCCCCTGGTCTGCTTTGTGTGCCATCGGCGGCGCGATGCAATTTTGGCTCAGCGACGGAACAACTGCCACTGCAGCGGATACCTCAGATTCACCTCTCGACCCCGAAACCGAGATTTGCCATATTTTCCCCATCGATATAAGAGCGAAAGGTAAACGGAACTATATGAGTTCGCCAGCCAATATGTGTACGACAAACAAACAGCAAACATTTTAGCGGAGATGTTAACAAACGCGAGGAGCAGCTGGACGAGCGTCGGTTTTTTGCTAGCTGTAGCGTGTTAGCCGTAGCCTGTCGGACGGAAACAGATTTGTCATGGATTAACGAGATTAAATTGTTAACGTCGCGGCGCATCACAGTTTCTTGAGTGTTATTCGTATACAACTCCTACCTTGTCGAAATCAATCAAAATACTATCCTAATATTGTCGCAATTTTACTCAGCCATAACTCTTCCTTGTTGTTAGACGGTCGAAATTTGTAACTCAGGTAAGCGTGTACTAGTGGGTTGGCCCGTTTTAAGAGCAGTTTGCCTCCAATGTTTGTTCTATTTAGGCATACGTTCGCTTTATGAATTAACTAGCTAGGCTCGAGTAAAGAGGATTAAGTTAATGGAATGAGATTTGCTGACTGCGCGTGTCCATAAGGGACGTGAGGCATTAAACTGTGCTCTCCTTGAAGTCTTTAGGGGGGCGTCGGTGTTTTGGAAACCGATTGTGTAACGGTACATCTTGCTCGTTTTATTTTCGTTGTTGTCCCTTGGAGGGGAGTCATGTTGACAGCCAAAGCAAGTGTGAAGTTCACTTGATGGGTAAACGGTGTTAAATGTTGGGCATAGATTTTGTCACTGTGTACTGTGATAATACTCGAATGTCGTTTTTTTTCCCTCCCAGTGTGAAAAAAAAAAAAAATTCCTTCATTATTTCAGATGACGCCGTGTATGGAATGACAACCTCATAGGGATACATCAAATCCAAACAATCCGGTAGGTTTGGAACTTTTTCTTTTTTTAATTATTCTCCCAATTTTTTTGAGGTTGTTGTCAAACGTTTACAACTAGTCGTCTTCTTTTCCTTTCGGCTTGTCCCGTTAGTGGTCGCCTCAACGTGTCATCTTTTTTTCATCTAAGCCTATCTCGTGCATCTCCTTCTCTAACACTGTCCTCATGTCCTTCCTCACAACCTCCATCAACCTTTTCTTTGGTCTTCCTCTCGTTCTTTTGCCTGGCAGCTCCATCCTCAGCATCCTTCTACCAATATACTCACTCTCTCGCCTCTGAACATGTCCAAACCATCGAAGTCTGCCCTCTCGAACCTTGTCTCCAAAACATCCAACTTTGGCCGTCCCTCTAATGAGCTCATTTTTAATCCTATCTAAACTGTTCACTCCATGTGAGAACCTCAAGCATCTTCATTTCTGCTACCTCCAGTTCTACTTCCTTTTGTCTCTTCAGTGCCACCGTCTCTCATCCGTCTATCATGGCCGGCCTCACCACAGTTCTATAAATTTTGCCCTCCGTCCTAGCGTAGACTCTTCTGTCACATAGAACACCAGACACCTTCCGCCAACTGTTCCACCCCGCTTGGACATGTTTCTTCACTTCCTTACCACACTCTCCATTGCCCTGTATTGTTGACACCAAGTATTTGAAGTCGGGGGTCAAACTAGTACCACCGAAAAATACTTGGGTCTCCCAAGTACCACAGTAATGAGCAACATTAACATAGAGCTGCAGGATAGGGTGAAACAGCATCAAAATAAGGCAGATGTATAGTTAACATTATTTTAAACCCGTGTATTATTGAACATGATCACTATGCTTGGCTATAATCAATCAAAAAAAGTTCTCAAGGATACTATAAAATTGTATTATTATGCAGAAATTGAATCACAACTGTACCTAAATGCATAGCAACCTGACAAAAATGTATTGCAATGTGATTCCCAAAATGACAGGCTCAAAACGTTGGATTTGACTGGATTGGCCACTTCAATCTGACTGCAAAGTATGAAGAATTTTGACAACTGGATGAGTTTTGGAAAAGTTTTTTTTTTGTGTTTCAAAAAAAATGTGGAATGTTTTTGTGTGATATTGCCTGTAGAAAACCATGTTAAAAACTGCTTTAAATGACAGAGTATTACATATTTCTTATTATCTCTCCTTGATCCTTTCATTTCATTTCCTGTCGTGGGAACTTGTTCTTCGATTGGCTTGCATTTGAAAATATCCACCACGAAGCTTCTACGCGCTAAAATTCAGTTGATTCCTTAAACCAAGGGTGTCAAACTCATTTTTGTCACGGGCCACATTTTACTTAGGGTTTCCCTCAGAGGGCCATTCTGATTGTGAAAACCATAAAAATCTTTAACTGCCTCATCATATTTACGCATGAAATTTATCAACTAGTTTTGGATTCAGAAATTAAAGGTAATGGGTTTTCCAACTATTGTTTGGTAACATAAAAATGTTTGTTATAGCTCAACGTTATCATTTATGACGTGACAATTTGAAATTTTGGGACAGATTTTTAACAAGGATCATAGAAGTTGATACACATGATTTGCCTCCGCTGGGCACATAAAGTCATGCGGTGGGCTGGATCTGGCCCCCGGGCCTTGAGTTTGACACCTGTGCCTTAAACTGACAAGACAATATTACTTTAAGGTATCTAACATTGTCACCTGCCCGAAAAACGTAACACCCGAAAAAAATCCATAAAGATGGCTACCACTCCTCACGTTACTGAAATTGAAAAAATAGACTGTTGTAAAGATTGAATGCAAATGTCGTACTTAAAAGTTGAATACATCTAAACTGTACTTCAATGTACTGTTTAGTCATTAACAACAATTCAGTGATTCTTTCACGTACCACTACACAGTACCTCGAGTGAGACTCATAAAACACGTTGAGATCTACTGTTTTAACTTCCTGATTCTGTTTCATAAATCCGCATCCAGCTCAGTTTGCTGACATGGAGTGGCAAACGCCAGACTTGTCAGAAAGGTTCCAGAGTCGCCTTGGCCGCCGGCCTGGAACGTCGGACAGCGGGGACACGGGTCTTGGCACGTCAGCGTCTGACAGCACAGAAGGTGACTTTTGCTTGTTTTCGCTGCGGATGTGTATTTTGCATTTGAGGCTTTTTTTTTTTTTTTCCGCCATGAGGTCTGACCACTTCCTGGAGTTACCTCCACTTCTGCTACCTGCAGTCACAAACTGTAAAGACAGCAAAAAGTTAGCAATGGAAGGTAACATTTGAGTAATAATGTATGATTTAGGATCTTTGGCTCCTGATACAAGCGTATTACTAATTTCTAGTTAGGGGTGGATTTAAACCAGATGATTCAAGTGACACAATTCCAATGTCCCTTATTATTATTTTTTTACTCCCACACGGCACAGTTTGAATGTCATCGCAGCGTCACCCAAAAAAAACAAAAAAACTTACCGTAATTCCCGGCCTACAGAGCGCACCTGGTTAAAGGCCTCACCTAGTACATTTGCAAAGGAAATACCATTTGGTACATACATCCGCTCCAGCTGTGTAAAAGCCGCAAGTGCCCACATTGAAACCCAGAAAAGACGGTACACAGGGTTTAACGCTAGCGCCGCCGCACGAACGCTAACGCTAGCACCGCGCTTAAAAAACATACCAGTAAAAATCACTGAGACACGGCAGTAACATGCTAGCGCAGTGCTAATCGGGCCGGACCGCTAAAAGTCACTTCCTCGGGACATATAGTTTACCGGTCTCACTCTTACATTTTCCGCTCGAGTGCCCCCTTGCGGCCATTAGAAAAAAATGCACAAATTCTCCGCATCATCGCATAAACCGCAGGGTTGAAAGCGTGTGAAAAAAAGTCACGGCTTATAGGCTGGAAGTTACGGTACATGTCACATGTTTGCATGTGGCATGCAAGTGTGTGTGGGAGTCTGGTCCAGATGTTCAGTAAATTCGAGTCTCTTGAAAATGCACAACAACAAATTTAAAAAAAGGGGGAGGGGCACCAAATCAGGATTGGGCACTTTGACCTGCAACGTGTATCAAAGTTCAGTCTCGCTCTTTAAAACTGACCAAATCCCGAGCAAGAACTAAAAGCCTTGTACAAGGGGAGGAAACCAAAGAAGTTGGATGCCAGAAAATAGCAGACCATTGTGCTAACCAGGCTGAATAAGTACGCCTAGCAATTATGTTTTTAATGTTGCATACATTACATGGAGTCCTCGGGTTAAGACGATCTCGACCTAAGACGTTTCGACTTTACAAGGCCCGTCCCCGTCCGCTGTTTTGTCTGGCTAATGCTTGTCCGTGTTTGCACGCCGGGACTATCTTTGCACTTTTTGCGCTCCTTTTAGACATTATCGCCCCAAAGAAGAAAGACAAAGCCCGTATCTTAGTGCTTGTGAAGGGTTCCGTTCCTACGTCGGATACAATGATCACAAAACAAGGTTCTTTGATACTTGTCAAGATGGAGAGGGTTGAGGACCAGGTTCCTTAGCAATAGCTAAGCACAGCCTCCCCTTCTTTTTCTCCATCCAGCTCTCAGCAGTAATGCTAAGTAGTTCAATGTCTGTTTTTTATACAAAACGTTTTGATGTAAATTCTGACTTTAATGGCGGAATCCGACTTAAGTCGCTACTGTAGGAAGGAATCTCAGTCGTAAACCAAGGACTCCCTGTACTCTTTCGGGTGAAAGTTCAGGATTAGTATAAAATGAACTACAACCATGACAAATGAGCTTAATTTTACCATCGCTAAACATTTTATTGCCCATGTCAAAACTGCGCAATGAATTTTGCACAACTTGCTTCCCTCTAACGAGGAGCTCTCAGTGGTGAAATTCACAACTTTAAAAAAAAAAAAAAAAGTACTTCCAAGTACGTCCGCTTCTATGCCTTTCTGTGACTCTTCTGGTATAGATGTTGCAACCTTCTGATGATCCGTGACCGTAATCCGAGCGTCCACTTCCCTCTGTGAACATCCTGTTTGAGGCCTTGCGGTGGCCAAGTACGGTTAATCAATTGTTAGGTGTCATCTTGGGCTCATTACTTCAAAAAGTGAACAGCGTCATGAAGAGAATTGTCACTGGTTCTGATCGAACCAAATTGAAAAGCTAGATATTTTTTTTTCATTTCTTCAGTGGTGAAATGTATTTCTCCAGGCAAAGTTACCGTGCATTTTAGGTTCATCCCGAGAGACCTCATTGGATTCTGTTGACGTTGACTTTTGACACGCCACTCTTGGTGTCGTGCATTATTAAACGTGTCAGTGTTGTTTACGTGATGTCTGCGCAGGTTTGCCTGCTCCTTAGTGTGCATTTGGACGTGTGAGCATTCAGTTGTAGTTTGGTTAGTTTTGTTACAACAGTTGAACCCGATACTAGTGTCGGCTCAGTCAGCGTGCCACTTAAATTGACGGGAACGCTGAGCAACGTGACAATTAAGTCCAAATTTAGCTTCTGTAAAGACCTGTTGCAAATAAAACGGTGTATCATGATTAGAATGACAACAATCTTTCTAATCTTTCTATTGTAGGTGTCATAAGTCTGTTGAAATAGTCTTGTTTACTCTGAAAGGTATGTATGTTGCATAATTTACAAAGGCGGGAATGTGTGTCGAGCAAACATCTCCGAGTAGTATCGACTTGTTCTGGTCGGCCACAAATCATAAAACCGAGATGCCTGTATTGCACCGGTGGTTTAATCGTGAGAGCTTGCGCCCTTCTATTTTACACACATTTGTTATTACACCATTTTATTGCGGTTGTGAAGTTTACGGAGGCAGTGGTTGAAACAAGACAACACATTCGGGCTTTGAACGTCGCCGTGCGCATGTGATGCATTAGTGGGAGGAGGAAAGGTGCTTAAATAAGCGTCACCCACAGATCACTGTAACATGAGAGGTGGGCTATAAATACACCTAACCTTTCCCGTGTTTGCCTAGTTCCATGTGTTTTGCTCAGTGTCGGGCAGAGGCTTTCTCGAGGAGAATAACTCTTTTGGGGCGCAAGGGCTTCCCGCCGCGTCGCCGTCCGCTCGGCTTCTCTGCGTGATTGACTGTCGCTGAGAAATGCAAGCCCCAGACGTCTTTGTGGATTTTAAGTGTCCTGCAGCCCAGCGATACAATGCAACTAACATGCTCGTTGCCTTGTAGTGACTTGGTGTTTTTGAGACTCGAACAGGTCTTTGAGGTTTGCAGAGCTACTATCTAGCATTATTTAGTTTTTGCATCATGTGAAGATTTGCGTGAGGGAATTTTGGGGGGATGGCTTATGGTTTAAATTGGGTGTGTACGTGAGTAATCAGAGGGCGTATCTTGGTTCTTGCGTAACTGTATCAGCCGCTGATAGATACGCAATGGTGTTTGTGTTGCTATGTATTTCATTTGAAAAGCGTTGATTATTCAACAACAAAGTAGGCCACCCACAAGCGTGGACTGCTTCATCTACTAAAATAGTGCAAATAGCCCGCAGTGCTCTCAGTATTCTGCACTGATCCTTTTCGGTACCTCGGTATATGGAACAGTCGGATAATAATGTGTTACTAATTTTACCCGTTTTTTAATTGGGTTGCAGATTTCTGCAGCACCAGGAGCAGCCCTTCTTTCCAGCCCATTCGCAGTCAGATCCCGATACCCACGGCACATGTCATGCCATCCACGGCCGGAGCCCTGGCCTCGAAGCCCCAGGCAAGCGTCCAGGAAGAGTCCAGATCGTCCTCTACCTCCAGAACATCCAGTGGTTCCACCTCCAAATCTTCCTGTCTCTCCAAATCGGCGTCCTCGCCGAACCTCGACGCGCAGACCGGCGCGGGAAGCGAGCCTGCCGGGCCAAAGTCTGACTGCCTGAGCCGCTACCGAAGCCTGCTCAATGGGCTGGACCACTCTCTTTTCCCCATAGATCATACACGGCTGGATGAGGGCCAGAGGTTTGAAACACCTACTGTGGAACCTACCATGAACCAGTCCGCCTTGTTGGGGGGCTTATGCCCTGATGTCAGACTCCGATTACAGACTACGGGGATTAGAGACAACTCTGACTGTGCGTCCGAGTCTTACAGAGGAAGCGTGGAGCACAACTATAAAGTTCTTCCGGAGGCCAGGCCCGCTGTTTCCATCCCCGGGGTTTCCCTCCCCAATGACCCCTCCAATCCCAGGTGCAGCCAGCCTACCGGTGTTTATGCGAGCCCTCTCAGCCTACAGACACAGGCTCTGTTGAGGGAACACGCAGGCACCAAAGCATATGATCCGTTACGCCAGGACCGATGCGGTGAAATGTTGGGCTGGCAGCAGCAGCAGCAGCAACAACATAAGCAACAGATGGACAGCATACGCATGCAAGTAGAACAAATGCAGGTACGTTTTTATCCTTGATCGGCCCGCTTAAAAAAAATACAATGCTACATAGCTGTCAAAACAAATGTTGTTGTGGTTTCCATGAAGTGACAAGAGTGGTAAAAGGTCATCACGACTGTCGAGAGGAACACCCTTGTTTTTGGAGCATGAAATGGGGACAGACACGGAGCCCGTCATTGGACAAATAATGTGGAGCTAGAGTACACAAAGCCTGCAAGGCATACAGACACATTGGCCCATTTAAAAGCAGGTTACGAGATCAGTCAAATGCAGCGGAATTAGTCTGCCAATTGATTGAGCGAAGTATTTAACTTCATAATCTCTTTTTAGAATGACCCCCACCCTCCATGATTTTGTTGGGGAAAACCACATATTGCGCATGGATTTTGAGAAGTCACTGTTTTTATAGTTTTGTTTGTAGTGTTGTTTTGTAAATCTGCAGATTTTTAATGACCTGTGCGTAGTTACAGATAAACTCACACTGATAAACTGATTAAAACAAAAAAATCTGCTGAATTCATCTTCCGTCTTGAAAAGATGATAGTATGATACTATCATATTGAGTGACAATCTGTTCTGTTACCTGGATAAATGAAGGTTAAATGATGCGCCAATCTGATTGTCCTGTTTATGTCTCTCTGTCTCAGTTGAGTGCCGGGCTGGGCCAGTACCCGTCTTTGTACCCCACAGCCATGCACCCCGAGTCTGGCAAGTGGGACGCTTTGGTGAAAGCCAGTGAAGGTCTTCTAAAGGAAAAGGAGCTTATAATAGAGCGGCAAGTGTTTCCACTCGTTTTACTATATCCTACTCTGGTCAACTTTACCCTAACACGGGGGGGAGGGTCTCAAACATGCGGTCCGCGGGCCTCTTGGGGCCCACGGGATGATATTTTGCGGCCCCCACCTTGATATGAAAGTATAATGGTAGTGGGGCTCTTGAGTTTTATATGGATGGCACTTTTACAGAGTTGTATTCGGAGCAGACCAATCACGGTGGGATAGATGGCTATCGGGCTATCGACCAAGCATTGAAACAATTTTCAATGAGAAAATTACAGCAGTGTTGCCAAAGAGAGGTTTTTAGAAGTTTTACACACAAGTTGTAAACACCAGCATCCTTCATCTTATTTTGTGTTTAAAAAAAAAAGACGTTTGAGAAGATAGGATTGTTTTTAATTTCTAATTTTAATTCCCCATAAATCAATGTGGCCTGAGACTCCGCCTCCAGCAGCCCCAAGTTAAATTGCGTTTGACACCCCTACCCTAACATGTTTGCCTTTATAGCTTTCAGGATCCTTGAATGTAGCAATTTATCGTCTTTATTTCAGAGCTCAATCAAAATTTAAGATGTGTGGGGAAAGTAATTTAAGTACAATTGTTCGGGAATGTGTTTTTAATGCGTGGGTAACTTTGTTTTTGCAGACAAAAGCAGCATATGACTCAGTTGGAGCAGCGTCTGAGGGAAAGTGAGCTGCAGGTCCATGGAGCCTTACTGGGTCGAGGTGCCCCCTTCGGGGATATATGTTTGCTTCGACTACAGGTTAGTTACTCACTAGGGTAGCGCGGTATATGAGATAATCATAATAATTTGGCCTTCGGTATGGATTCGGACTCAACCGACCAATCACGGTGGCAAATAAGGTACATTTCTGACAATGATAGTTATCACTAAAGGAGGAATACGAGCTACACATGCAGTACACCTAGCAAGAATGTTTTTCAGCAATGTTATTTTCTGTTACTTTGCATCACAGATTATGTTGTCCATATATATGTAATTAATTTAGTTTTGCTAAACGACTGAAACCCATTCAGAAATACTTGTATTTTAATTTTTACACTTGAATATGAACAAATGCCGTTTATATAATGACTTGAGTTTCAGGCCATATTGCCAGGCCCAATAACACGCGCAAAACCACACTGCAAGCCCTGCGTTGCCATCCCTGTTATCACATGCTGTGCTTGCGTGAGGACCTCACGATGACTCACATGATAATATTCTAGGAAGCTCAGAGGGAGAACGCGTTCCTGAGGGCGCAATTTGCGGAGCGCACAGACTGCGCCGCCCTGGAGAAGGCGGAGGCCGAGCGCAGGCTCGGCGCAGTGGAGGCCGAGACGCGGCGACTGACTGACAGCCTGAAAGAGACATGTGAGAGGCACACAGAGGAGATGAAGAAACAGGAAGAGAGGGTTAGTGTTTACGCATCTTTCCTTCCTTAACGTGTGTGATGCAAGCTAGTCAACTACAAAATGTTATGAAAAAAGAACATCCATCAGTTGATACTGCAGTAAATCAACAAACAAAAAACAGCAACTACACGTCTGCAAGTACGCATAACTCTCACCTTTTGTCAATAAGTCGCAGTACACTTGTCACTTGACTTAATTGAGGAAGTTGAATGAAAGGGGATCCAAAGAATTTCCGCACAAAAGCATTTCTAGCAACAGTGGCTATCATTGTTCTTTTCGATTTACCGTAATTTCCGGCCTACAGAGCGCACCTGATTATAAGCCTCACCCAGTACATATGTAAAGGAAATACTATTTGGTACATACATAAGCCGCACCTGTGTAAAAGCTGCAAGTCCCCACATTGAAACCCACATTGAAACATGAGATATGCACAAAGAAAGACTGTACACAGAAAAAGTTTTCAAACTTTTAATACCTTAGCTTAGCTTAACACAGCAATAACACGATAGCACAAACAGGGCTGGTTAAAAAAAAAATATATATATATATATATATATATATATATATATACACTTGTTCAAAATAAAACAGCCACGGCAGCTACACAGTAGCAACATGTTAGCACAGCACAAACAAGGCCATTAAAAAAAAAAAAAAAATCACTGAGACTCAGCAGTAACAGCAGCAACATGCTAGCTCACCGCTAATGCCACAGGGCCAGTTAAAAAAACAAAAAATCAGAGAGACAGCAGTAACACCGCATCAATATGCTAGCACAGTGCTAATGCTAACGCTAGTGCAGCGCTAACAGGGCTGGTTAAAAAAAACAAACAAACAAACCAGTAAAAGTCACTTCCTCGGCACATATATTCCACAGGTCTCACTCTTATCTTTTCCGAGTGCCCATTTGGGACCGTTAGAAAAAAATGCACAAATTAGCCTCATCACCGCATATGCTGAAGGGTTGAATGCGTGTGAAAATAGTCGTGGCTTATAGGACGGAAATTACGGTACTTTTTTTAGTCTTACACTTATTTTTTCCACATTTGCGTAGATTAAGTGTCGAGACAAGCATATCAGCAACCTGAAGAAAAAGTGTCAAAAAGAGTCTGAGCTAAAACGAAAGAATCAGCAGCGCATTGAGACCCTGGAGCGCTATCTGGCTGACCTGCCTACCTTAGAGGACTACCAGACCCAGAACAAAGAGGTGAGCGCAGTTCAGGGTTGAGCTGAAAGCAGCATGAATTTATCACCGCCTTTGTTAAAAGAAAAATATGTTTCTGCCGTAGCTTCAAGAGGCCCAGCAGCAGGCAGCTCGGCTTCAAGATAAAGCGAAAGAGCTGGAAGCGTCTTTAGAGGCGACGCGCTCGCAGCTTCAAGAAAAGGACGCGCAGCTGGAAGAACAGAAGCGAAGGGAGAGAGACCTGCTCACCACCATTACCGAGTATGATTGCAAGCGCACATAGTACAGTACATAATGTGCCTGCGTATTCTCCTCTTTACCCTAAATGTCCAAAGAAAGAAACAATCGTTTTATGCATCTTCCTCAGTATGCAGCAGCGGGTGCAACAGGGCCTCGAAGATGGAGCCCGACTGCCCTCTCTGGACATCGAGAAGCTCAGAGGCGAGAATAATACTTTAAGAGAGGAGCAGCAAAAACTCAAGAAGGTCTGCTGTTTTCATCTACAGTCCAGAAATTAACTTGAAATTACAAGGATTTCTTTTTTTAAACAGTTTTAACCTTATTTTTAACATATGAGATGTGATGTTCTATTTTCTTGGTAGGTTATTGAGAAGCAACATAGGATGATGGAGCAACTCGGTTCTCAGATCCAGGTAATTGACAACTTGTTTATTTATAAATCATTTTTTTTAGCTCCATCCTTTCTTAATTAACCTTTATCGTTTTTCTTCTGCAGGCCTTGGAGGTACAGATATCCCAGGAAGAAAACACCTCCCAAGCTCTGAGAGCGGATATATTGGCCAAGGAGCAGAACATGTCCGAGCTCCACCTAGCCATGAAGGAGGTTAGATATTGCGAATACCGTAATTTCCGGCCTACAGAGCGCACCGGATTACAAGGCTCACCCAGTACATTTGCAAAGGAAATACCATTTAGTACATACATAAGATGCACCTGTGGAAAAGCTGCAAGTGACCACATTGACATGTGAGATATTCACAAAGAAAGACGGTCAGTGTTTTAATACCGTATCTTACCTTAACATAGCAACAATACGGTAGCACGAACAGGGCTGGGGGGGGGGGGGGACATACCGGTAAAAAAAAAAAAAAACACGCAGCAACACGCTAGCATAGCGCTAACAGGGCTGGTTTTGAAAAAAAAAAAAACATACTGGTAAAAATCACTGAGAGGCGGCAGTAACAGTAGCAACACGCTAGCATAGCGCTAAAAGGGCTGGTTTTGGAGAAAAAAAAAACATACTGGTAAAAATCACTGGGAGGCGGCAGTAACAGTAGCAACACGCTAGCAGAGCGCTAATGCTAGCGCAGCGCTAATAGTTAGTTAAAAAAAAAAAACATACCGGTAAAAATCACTGAGACACGGCAGTACCACAGCAACACGCCAACAGCGCCGGTAAAAAAACAAAACGTACCAGTAAAAATCACTAAGATACGGCAGTAACACAGCAACACACTAGCTCAGCGTTAACGGGGCCAGTAAAAAAAAAAAAAAAAACATGCTGGTAAAAGCCACTTCCTCGGCACATATATTCCACTGGTCTCACTCTTCCCTGTTCTGCCCGAGTGCCCCTTTGCGGTCTTTAGAAACAAATACACAAGCCGCAGGGTTGAAAAGCGTGTGAAAAAAGGCGCGGCTCGTAGACCGGAAATTTCGGTAAACTTTTATTAGTTTCTTTGATTTCAGGAAACCTGTTCAGTGGTAGGCTAAAGCTCATCCCCAACCACTTTTTTTCAGATCGCTTCCCAAAACCAGGACCTGATGGAGCAGAACCTGACCCTGGAGGAGCAGATGAGCACGAAGGAGGCCTCCTCGACTCTGCAGCCAGCCGGCGCTCACTTGACACAGAGGCTCCTCAAGGAGCTCGCTTCCTGTCTCAGCGACTTGCGCTCCCTATGCAGCATTTTAACCCAAAGGGCTCAGGGACAAGACCCCAACCTCTCCTTGCTGCTTGGTCTCACATGTAAGCTTGAATATTAGGACTTTCTTGGTGATTATAAGTCCAGCGTTGATTTCACGTGTCGCATCTGTCTTTGAAGCAACCATACCAATGGCGGAGAACGATGAGGACTGGATAAGTCCGGAGGCGCTGCACAAAAAGCTGGTCGAAGCGCAACAGCTCCGGCGCGACGTGGAGGAGTTACGCAACGTAATACGGGACCGCTACGCACAAGACATGGGCGATAACTGCATCACCCAATAGCTTTGACCCGTTTCACCTCAGGGGGATCCAAATCGGGCGTGACTCCGAAGCCCAGTCACTGAACGTCTGAGTGCGGATTTGGGTTTTTCCATTTTCTCGGACTGGAAGGCCTAAATGATTCGGCTTCTTTTGACTGACTGTATGTGACTTTTCGAGCATGTTTGTAGCACAGTCTTCCCATCCTACTGTTGAGTTCAGCAATTTCAGTCCAAGGACTAACGGAAAATAACTTACCTCTAATACTTGATCCTTTGCTATTTTTTTTTTTAATGATTTTTAATGTGATATACTATCATTTACCAAACAGTCTTAAATCTTTTTCACTCTAGCGACTAGATAATGCATGTGTAAAAGTCCCTAAGATCTAATTTATTTAACTCTATAGATTTCCCTCTTTATGGGGAAAAGATCGAAGAAGCGGTTGACAATCAACTGAAAATATGTTTTGTCCTCGAGATGTCGCGATCACGCCATTATTTAAAATGGCGACGAGCGAAACGTCGTGCGGCGGAAGACTTTGTACCAAAACCAGCACTCTACACACCAATGGGCCTTCTTCGTCTGTGCAAACTACCAAAGAAAGCTGGTCGAGGCCGTCGCGCAGCATCAGAAATGTTTGCGGCCCCCCCCGCAACCAACCACCCGATCCCCGTCCGACCACCCGCCCTGCGTCCGCTTCCGACGTAGACCCTCAGGTGCCTTCGTTTCCCGCGCGTGGGTACGACTGCCGTTCATTTTCGACCGATGAGAGGCTGCTCACAACTCGCTCTTCCTGTATGACATGTCGCCCATCCCCCAACCGAGCATAATAGTACAATAATTTCCATACATTCCCTGACTCTGAATGTAACAGATGAGGTAGGGTGTTATTAGCGCCCTCTGCTAGGTGTGTGGCGATATTATTAGTCCGCGTGTATCAGTTGTACATTTTAAGGTCGATAATGGCTGACTTATTAGATAAAATAATAGGAGTGAGAAACAGTATTGACCTTCAGTATTAATTTATTTTTGTCTAGAATGAGCGTGAACATGTTGTGGGCCTCCTAATACGTTGTATTGATTCGCTTGATATTAACCATGTGTAAAGGTTCCATGAAGTGTTTTGTTTGGTTTGTTGATTGGTTGTTAGTGCAGATATGTTTGACGGGACACGTTTTAATCCCACGTGATGGACGTGGGGCTGGCTGGCTCACCCCAGAGTTAATTCGCAGTTTTGTTAGTGGATTTCTAGAAGTTTCCCCCCTGTCACGAAATGAAAAGCCATTTTTAAGAAGACCATAAAGGGAATGAAAAGGGAGTTTTCGTACACAAATATGCAATAATTGTCCAGGACGCAAGCCATTTCATGGGACCTTTTGACCTAAACGTGCACAAAATTGAGCTTTGCAAAGTCGGGCTCTGCATGCCTTAACATCTCAAAAAATTTTCAAAAGGGAAAATTGTTTATATGGTTAGATATTTTTTTTTTCCTTTGTAATGCCCTATTTTAGAAATAAAAGTTTGATTTTTGTTGTTTTGCCCCTTTATTTTAAAGAAATCTGAGTGCATAGTACATTTTAATTAAAAAAAATATAGAAAGCATGAATGTGTAAATCGTCTTCATTCTTATCTGTTCCACCCGCTGATATATATATATAAAAAAAAAAGATTTGGATAGCGCATACACATCCAGTGCTATGTCGATGTATTTATCCGCTGGACGCCATCTTGGTACTCCCCAAACGTGTGGAGGACATGGTTTACGGGTATTATGGCGGAGTTTTTCCTCAAAAGTTTGGCATGTGGAATTAATATTTTTTTTTTCAGTTCTGGTAACATGAATGATTTTTAATTCGACTTGGTAAGACAAAAAAGGCGAAGTGCAAAGGAAAGACATTTAACACCGTAACTACCAAGAAACCTTGCATATTACCTTGGGCCCAATTTCCGTGACGTTAACTTTTCACAAAATATGCTGTGAAGCACTGTCATCATAAGATAGCAAAAAAACAAAGCATTTTTTGTCATAAAACATTCCAAGTCAATCAGTTAAATATATTTTCGGAAATAAGGACTCGCAATGGGAAAATACATGCTAAACGCATTGTTCATTTGTTGTGTCTGCGACATCCTATTTCAGAAAGAAAATTTCAACTTGTTTCCTCGCATTTGAAAAATTCAATTTGCAGAGTTCTGTATTATGAAATTAATCAAAAATTTCATAATAAATGTGTTTTCTTGCTTATCCACTGGGAAAATATTTATATCGCTTTTTCGTGAAAAAACGTCGGTTTATAAAGGTGAAGCAGAGAGTAAACAGTGAACAACAACCGGAAACAAAACTTTGCTCAAGTGAATTATGCTCATCAGAAAATAAAAAAAAAAAACTTTACAAACTTTAACAGTGTCAAAGAAAATCTTTCTAACTTGCTTGTAGAATGTTTTCTCACAGCCAGGAAACTGGTCGGCATGGTTGTTTTGGGAGTATCAAGATGGCGGATGGCGACTTCAGTTTTGATGGGCAATGAGCCATCCAGTCATTTTTTTATTATTATTTTTCAGATCAGTGGTTGCACCTCGGTGTGATAGCCGCATCGACTTTGCGGAGAAAAACCGTGTCGCTATCGTCTCTTACACAACGTGACGAAATTGCGGACGTCATGAAAACCGAACGTTCACAAAATAACGTCATACCGCATTTGCGTTGTCTTTAAAACCATAAGGTCATGCATATCACTAAATTATAAATTACTGACGTTTTTTTTTTTAAATCGCGAAATAGTGGAGCGTGCGCAGAACCATTTCCGGTTACCGGGGCACGCGTTCGTTTGTCGCCGATGGCAACAGACTACAAACATAAAAAGCAAGCTCCGGTCATGAGTTCGCCGTTGTCCTTACTGAAAAAAATGAGGCGAACTCCGCTTCAGTGTGAAGAAAGTACCACACGGTAAGCAGTAACAGCAACTCGACTTCTTAAATATTTATAACTGGTTCAAGTGACTTCCGGTCAAAGACGTCACGTGACTCTGAAATTACTACACTCCGAACAAGAGTCACATTCAGTTTTATTATACTTTAGTGTGTAGTTTTTCTGATGATTTTTTGATTTTATATTTTTTTACGATAACTCTGGGTCAATTCATAGAGTAAAAATGTGAGGTAAATTCATACAATGTCTTTCCGTCCTACAGGGGCCAAAGGGAGAACCTGTCGACAGGTAATTTGCAGATCACATTCAAAACTCTAATAAAAAAAAAATATATATATATATATATATATATATATATATATATATTTTATGTCTAACTTTGTCTTTCCTTCCGTTTGAATTAGAATCTCAGGTCCTGAATGATCAGAATCCTTCTGTGGCTACGACTACGCGACCAAATGATGCTGAGTTTGTAAAGTTTAAAGCATCCAAGAAAGGTAAAGGGACATGTATAATAATTTTAAATATATGTGTATATATATATATATATATATATATATATATATATTTTTTTTTTTTTTTTTGATGAGGTAAACAAAATGTTAGAAACACCAATAGTTATGATCGAGCAAAGTTCTACACAATTCTAAAGTCCAATCAATGTACGTTTCCAAGTGTTCTTAGAGTATCCATAAAAAAAAATTGTAAACACATAATGTGTATTGCAGTTTTAATACAAATTTGCACAAATTCAGCTCACCTGCGACCATAGTGAGAATAATGTGCTCATAAAGAACGGACGGCTCATAGACATCGTTTGATTGTTGATGCAGTATTTTCATAAATAGAAAGTAACATGTTTTGCTTCATGCATAATATATATATATATATGTATATTCTTAAATAGAAAGGCCCTCAGAGGACTTTGTGGTCAGAAAAAGGTTCCCCACTCCAGTTTTACCCCGCGAAAACTCGAGTGCCGCGTCGGGCGACTTTGAGCTCATGTCTTCCATGGTGCAGCGTCTGACCTCGCTCGAGAGGACGCTCACAAGCCAAAAAGAGGAGATGACGCGCAAGGTGAGCTTTCGTTTCTTCTCACGAAAGACACTTAACCTCGCTTACGATTCAGTGTTTTTATTCTTTTGCAAGGACAATGTTATTTCCGTTTTGAGGGAGCAACTGAAAGCGAAGGAAGACGCAGGTAATCACCTCGAATCCTCGCGCATTTCCTACATTTCTGTTGTGATTTGTTATTATAGCGAGTGGACATGTTGAGAGTTGCGGTCATCTTGAAAGAAGGTGCAAGCAGCTGCAGCACCAAGTGGATGACATGGAGGTACATTTAAATTTAGAATTAAAATCTTTCCTCGTGGCTCATTTATGAATGTGTTGCTGTCTGCAGAGCTTCCTGAATGACTACGGTTTGATCTGGGTAGGGGACAAGAAGCCCAGTAACGCGGCGCAGCAAAAGCACACGTCAATCACAGGTACGAGCTCTCGACTTCCGGACTAAAAGGGCCGCTCACGTGCGAGGTGGACCTCTTCGCAGGCACCTCCGTTGTGCGGAATTTCCGCATGGACTTTGACCTCGTGATACAGATGATCAAGGAGCTGAACGTCGTCGCCGGGGAATCCTTTGTGCGGTCCACATCCACGGGGGCGCAGTTGGCGCGGAACGACCCCGTGGAACTGAAGCTTTACAGCAACGGCATCGTCATGTTCAACGGACCTTTCCGCTCCTACCAGGAAAACAGCACGCAGGTCGGTCTGTAAACAACCTACAGTAAAGCCTCGCTTCTCGAACGTCCCGATTTTCGAACAAGTTGGTTTTGGAATGACAATTTTGAGATATTTTTGCTTCTGTTTTCGAACGAAAATCGGTATTCGAACGCCCCCCGAAAAAATCCGGAAATTAAAACGCGCGCAGTGCAGGCAGCTGACCCACCTGCAACGGGAAGTTAATAGGGGGCCGAGTCGCAACAGATACGGCAATGCACTCCCAGCCTAGCAAACTCTCCCACTAAAGCATACATTTTAAGCAAAAAAAATTATATATTTCTGAAATTATTTCATTATATAAAGTATTTAAACTATACATGTATTTCTACTCTACAGTTTATTATCAGGAAAAGCTACAAAAAACGATTTAAAAAGCATATTTTTTTCGGCTTGGAACGCATTATTTTTCCTTCCATTCATTGTAATGGGAAACATCGACTCGGTTTTCAAACAAATCACTTCTTGAACCGTTTTCTGGAACGGATTGCGGTCGAGAACCGAGGCATCACTCTACTGCTATAGTACTCGAGATTGGGCTGGAGCAACATTTATCCAAGCCTCATATTTGACAAATTAAATAAAAATAGTTATTAAATAGTAATAGTTATTATCCATCCATTCATTTTCTTAGCCGCTTACCCTCACAAGGGTCGCGGGAGTGCTGGAGCCTATCCCAGCTGTCAACGGGGCAGGAGGCGGGGTACACCCTGAACTGGTCGCCAGCTAATCGCAGGGCACATGGAGACAAACAGCCGCACTCACAATCCCACCTACGGGCAATTTCGAGTGTCCAATTAATGTTGCATGTTTTTGGGATGAGGGAAGAAACCAAAGTACCCGCCCGGAGAAAACCCACACAGGCGGGTCCGGGATCGAACCCGGGTCCTCAGAACTGTGAGGCCGACGCTTTACCAGCTGATTCACCACGCCGCCTGCTTTAATACTCTTTTATTCATGAATTGCACCTCCACCCAATCCAGTTTATGACTTTACATTCATAAAAACAAAACAGTTTTGTATTTGGATGATTCCCATTTCTTGCAGCAATGCATGCAGGATCTCATGGAGGGTTATTTCCCATCCGAGCTTCAAGGCAGATTTCCAAACGGTGTCCCTTTTGAGGTGCGTAGCCGTCCCTCCGCACGTCTCTGCGTCGCATTACATAAATGCAAAAACTCCCCTCCGTGTTCCCCTCACGAGGTCCACGACAGACGAGAAGAGGAATTTGTCCTCAGAGCGCCGTGGGATAAATTCCCCGGCAAGGGACAGGCTGTGCGAGAGAAAAAAGAGGAATCGCCGAGCAAAGCCGGCTCGCAATTTCCTGGTTGGTCCCGCACTCGTCTGATATCGCACGGTTTCAAATATTCTAATAACCGTTTATGTGTCCGTGCGGTTCACAGGTAAGACAGTAAAAACAAACCAGTTCCTGAACAGGCTGCCAAAGGTGACGGTGAAAGCGGGTCAAGTGGTTGACATCAGAGACGCCGTACGGCCGACCTGGCAGGTTTGAACAGCCGTGTTGCGAAAGATGGGCCCATGCGCGGGTTCTGCCCGTGACTGACCCACTCTTTTTTTTTTTTTTTTTTCTCCATAGGGCTCATCTGACACGTACAACAGCTGCTCCGCGGTCTTCGTCAATACGCCAGCACTGCGAGCAACGGACGACAGGTACTGACGAGGTTGTCATTTTTAGACAAACATACGGTCTAAAGTGATCAAGTACAAAGGTTCTGTCAACAATTTTGTCTTTATGAAAAAGTTTGGATCGACACAGCTTTCCGCCACATTAATCACTTTCAAAATAATATACTGATATTACTGTATACATGGGCGATATGACAATACTCGCAGGCATAGGTATATTCCTTATCCTCTGCGTAGAGCGACTAATATTAAAGCAGCTTACTTAAGGGTTGTGTGAACCTCCATGCGTAGCTGATGATCTGAGATATGTGTTTTCATTTTACGAGCGTGGTCGCAGAATTCATTAAACATGTATCTCACCGCAAGGCGGCACGGTGGAGCAGCTGGAAAGAGTTGGCCTCAGAGTTCTGTGGTCGCGGGTTCGATCCCAGCCCCGCCTGTGTGGAGTTTGCATGTTCTCCCCGTGCCTGCGTGGGTTTTCCCCGAGCACTCCGGTTTCCTCCCACGTCCCAAAAACATGCAACATTAATTGGGCACTAAATGGCGCATAAGTGTGATTGTGAGTCTCGATGTGTGCCCTGTGATTGGCTGGCAACCAGTTCAGGGTGTACCCCGCCTCCTGCCCGTTGACAGCTGGGGGAGGCTCCAGCACTCCCGCGACCCTTGTGAGGATAAGTGGAGGATAAGAAAACGGATGGATGGATGTATCTCACTGCACCACTATTTGTTGCGATCACATGTAGAACGCAAACAATGACAGATCATAGCATATATTCATATACGTCATATAAATACCCTGTATAAAATACTAAAATACGATTATTATAGTTGTACAAAGTGTGTAATTTTCGTACGTCACATCTCGTCCCTTTCTCAAGCATGCACACGATCACCTCTGACCAGGCTTCTTCTGCACGCAACATCGTCACGCTCAAGGTCAAGTCGGAAGATGGCGATCGCACTTACCTGCTGAAAATGAGCATCTCCGAGACAGTCGGTCACCTGAGACAGCACTTGGACACGCACAGGTGAGCCTGACGCTCTTACGGAGTCCTTGGGAATCATAATGGCAGCTCACGGTTGCTCTTTTGGTTGCGTTACAGGGGACGTAACTTGGCAGGCTATGACATTATCAGCGCATCCCCTCAGTGTCACTACCACGATGATCGCCAAACGCTGGGGTCATGTGGCCTCGCAACCAATACTACTATTCTACTGCGAGGAAGGAAAAACACAAATAAAGCATCTGTCTAAATGAGATGACTATTACCATTGCTTATTGTAAAGTTTGTTTTATTTTGAATGGTTATCCGTCTATATCTCCGCCTTGGTGCAATCAGTCCAGGTTGTGGTCAAACTTTTCCGTTGGAAATCGTAAATAACCGTTTCAAAAAAAAAGTTAAGTAGTGGTTGCAGTTATGATACAGCGATTGCTTGACTACGCATTTCCTTTTAATATACAAACATTATTTGCGTCACTCAAAACAATGCATAAAAACTGATAATATTCGAAAAATACCAGTTGAAATATTTTGAAAGGAGTGTGTCGAATATGCCGTTTCCGGTGTGCTCGGGACGTTCACAGCGTTTCGTCTCATTGGCCAAAAATCCGGAAGTAATTGAAACGGCGTTTTTAACCTGTTTGGAGTTACTCACCACAAAGCAGTTAATTCGCCTGACACTCGTCGGGAAATAAGATTCCATTTTTTTAAAGTTTGGCGGAGTATGCGGTTTTTCGACAACCATGGACGAAGTGACAGGAGCAGAACTCATTGCCGAGTCTCTTGTGAAACAGGTCAGTTCAAAATGATAATAATAAAAAAAAAAATCAGCATCTTGATTGCTAACACTCAGTGTAACTGTGTCCTGTAATTGCTTTCTTAGTTTGGATCTTTTTCTTTTTTTTAATATGAAACGCGATATTTTACTCAATGTTTGTGTCGAACACAGTTTTTTGGGTCTATGTGTCAAAGTTCACCAACTGTCCGTTAGTACATTGACAAGTCCAAAGATCCGAATTTATATGTAAAGTGCATTGAGCCACTCAAGCCACAAAAAAAACCAACACAAAATATTAATAATAAAAACACTTATTAACTAGTGGACATTTCGCAAGTAATATTCAAATGTCATCAGCTGTCGTGAAAGTCAAGATAATTTCACCATTGCACAAAACGAAAAAAAGCTAAAAAAAAAAAAAGGTGAACTCACATTAAAAGAGACAGACTCATAATTAATGCAGAAATATGCTGTCACCTTATGAAGTTTTAGAGATCTTGTTGTAGTCGTATTGAAACATATGCATTTACATGATCATTATTATTTGACGGGATTGCTCGTTATGAACGATTAACTGAAGTGAGCTGGAAGAGGAGAAGAGATAAGTGATACAAAAGGATGCTTTTATTATCCTGACCATCCTTTTCTGTTGTTGTCATAGTAAGTCATTTTTCCAGTTCCATAGTTATCATCTTATGCCCCTCCTCCCCATATACTCTTTTGTGGTACCATCACATTCAAACAAAAGGCACACACGAAAGCTGAAAAAAAAAAGATTTGGGAGGCAAGTGCAGGTACATGTGGAGGATTATAAAAACGAAGGGAATACGAAAAAAAATGTTAAAATCATACTTTTGAAATGAGCAAAATATGAGAGTGTATATCAAAAAGTCTGAAGGGAAGAAAACAATTCACTCCCGATTTACATCTGGACCTCTTTAAGACTATTACGCTGGCTGCAGTGGATCTTTAAACTCTTGAAAGGCATTTTGTTAACATATAAATGTCTCTACAGAACGTGAAATACATGTTTGGGATCGTCGGTGTTCCTGTCATTGAAGTCGCCATGGCTGCTCAGGCTGCAGGGATCAAATACATCGGCATGCGCAACGAACAAGCGGTAAGCAGCGCTGGCGATCTTTTGTTCGAGTTCTGTGGGTTCTTGTGTTGAAAGCCAATCTCCCACCCGCCAGGCGTGTTACGCTGCGTCCGCCGTCGGGTACCTCACTGGGAGGTAAGATCATGTGATCCAAATAATACAAGCAGCTTGTATGCCGGTTTGACTCTGGTCCCCCCCCCGCCTCATCCAGACCAGGTGCTTGCTTGGTGGTGTCGGGACCTGGACTCATTCATGCTCTGGGGGGAATGGCCAACTCGAACATGAACTGCTGGTATGAATAATATTTTTTTTAAAAAGCTTTCATGGTTATAAAAGGATTCCTGTGAATTGGGGCCGAGGTCTGGCACTAGTTACAATTGCCAATGGATGCCACAAGATGGCACCTAAGCACGAGTTATATGAGACAGGATGTTGGGTTGCTTACCAGAAGCTCCTTTCCTCACTTCAACATAGTTCACTGGCACCACAAAGCCACAAGATAGCACCTAAATACTACTGTCAATTCGACTGCTTTTGGCATAATTTATATTATGATCTTTAAGAAAGATCACAGAATAATTCTTCACTGAATAGCAGAAGGTCCAAAAATGGGCGGAGTCACACGGAGGGAATCAGGAACGCGGCACATTGTGAGGCGGCGTGTGAAATGTAATTTTTGCTTTCTCAATGCAGGCCGGTGGTTGTTATTGGGGGCTCTTCAGATAGAAGCCAAGAGACGGCGGGGGCCTTTCAAGAATTTCCTCAGGTAATAAACAGGTTAATACACATTTATGTTTGAGGGTGTTTGCCTCTGCTTATATTCTCTGGGTCAATATCACTTCAAAATTGCCTTTGGCGTCCTCATCAGACTTACTCAGTCATCATAAAAATGTTGCAGAATAACTCAATTCGGAGGTCTTATTACAGTATATGTTGCCAGACATTTGCACACATTTCAGTACAAAAGCAAGCCCCTGAACAAGTTTTTTGTTCATTTTATGTTGTTATATTTCATTGAATTGATGTATGTGATTTATGCATTTCCCATATACTGCTCTGCTAACTGTGTGTGTTCTACGAAATATGAAATAAAACTAAATAAACCCCAAAATACAGGTTTTTAAAAGAGCTATTTTGACTAATATTCTATTTTCATATTTATAGTGAACACATTTTGCAATTTTCTTTATAATAATATATGTACAGTAGTTGGAGCTTGTCAAGCTTAACGTATCCATCGTGTCATAGGGAAACTTAAATTGATGTAAAAAATTTAAATATATACGTAACAGTACACACTTATCTTGGTGACTGAATCATGTTAAGTGAATGTCCGACATGGGTTCATAAAATGCTAACATCAACCAAAATTGTCAGGCACACATATTTTTCCTTCTGCATATACAGTGGTGCCTCGGTTCTCAAACACAATCCGTTCCAGCAGGCCAGTTGTAAACCGAAACGTTTGAAAACAGAAGCGCGTTTTCCCATTACAATGAATGGAAACTGAAATAATGCGTTCCAAGCCAAAATTATTTATTTATTTATTTATTTAGCTTTTCCTGATAATAAACTCCATAGTAGTAATACATGTATAATTTAAATACTTTATATGATTAAAGTATTTAAAAAAATATTTGTTTTACAAGGCTGGGAGTGCATTGCTGTATCTGTAGCAACTCGGCCCCCAGCCTTGTAAACCTTTTTTTTTTTATTAACAAAGTGCAGAATAACTTTAAACAAGCAATAATGACGGGGGGGGGGGGATCTTTTTTATTTGCACAGAAAGTACGTAACTTACAAAAAATTTAACTTTTAACCGGAGGTAGGGTTAATGGAACAAAAGAAAAAAGCAATGCAAAACAACTGTTTCAAATGTCTTGGGTGGGGGTGACTCGCCCCTTTTTAACAAAGAAAGAATCTATTGTAGACCGTTTCTGCCATCTTTTGAGCACGTTCCTGAAGTTGCTCATAACATTGTGATTGAAATTTTGTAATATGTTAAACCCGGGGAGACTAAAAGGGACCCTCTGGCGATTTGGACTCCTTTGTCGTTTTTAGGTGGAAGCGTGTCGTCTGTATAGCAAATTCTCTGCGAGGCCAAGCGGTCTGGAAGCCATCCCTTCAGTGATTGAGAAGGTAACAGATCGACATTTTGACAAATCGCTACCTCTCTTTGTTTGATCATCTCTGCGAATATTTGGGGGAACACTTGAATATGAATTGTTTGGCCGTTCACAGGCTGTTCGCACAAGCATGTATGGGCGTCCGGGCGCTTGTTACGTTGACATTGCGGGGGATATGGTCAATGCCAAAGTGGATAGGAGCAAAGTCAGGTTTGTCATATTGCGCTTGTCTGGTCTCTGATGCCCGACTCGGCGTTCCCGCGTTCAACTCACTGCGTTCCTCCTGCAGATTTGTCCACGCCTGCACGCCTCCTCCCATCTGTTTGGCCCAACACGATGCAGTGACGGAAGCAATTGCTGTTTTGAAATCAGCCAAACGACCTTTAGTCATCATTGGCAAAGGTAACGTGATTAAATGTGCTGCATGGGCGGCACGGTGGATAAGCTGGAAAGCGTAGGCCTCACAATTCTCAGGTCCCGAGTTCAATCCCGGACCCGCCTGTGTGGAGTTTGCATGTTCTCCCCGTGCCTGTGTGGGTTTTCTCCGGGCACTCCGGTTTCCTCCCACATAACAAAAAAAAAAGCAAAAAACAAACATGCAACATTAATTGGACATTTTAAATTGTCCCAAGGTGTGATTGTGAGTGCATCTGTTCGTACCCTGCCTCTTGCCCGTTGACAGCTGGGAGAGGCTCCAACACTCCCGTGACCCTTGTGAGGCTAAGCGTCTAAGAAAATGGATGGATGGATGCGCTGCATGCCTTAATCCTCAGTTTCCCGACTGTGGCTCACAGGTGCAGCCTATGGCCGAGCGGAAGTCCCCCTGAGGGAGTTTGTGGAATCGAGCAAGCTGCCGTTCCTTCCTACCCCCATGGGGAAGGGAGTGCTGCCCGACGATCACCCCAATTGTGTGGCGGCTGCACGCTCAAGGTAGACTGCAAAAATCATTTTCAGAGCTGTTTTTTTTTTTTTTTTTTTTTTTTTTCTAATCCTGGGTTGATTAGATATTCAGCTTTTGTTCCCCACCGGTTACTTTAGTAGCCGCTCCTATTTAGACCGCCATGCTGTTCACATTCATCAAGCAAAATGTACAAATTGTTTTTTTATAATATCTGTCAAAACCTCTCAACCAAAAGAATTATTGAAGCAATTCTTGACAATGGCGGCACGGTGGATTATCTGGTAAAGCGTCAGCCTCACAGTTCTAAGGTCTCGTGTTCAATCCTGGACCCACCTGTGTGGAGTTTGCATGTTCTCCCCGTGCCTGGGTGGGTTTTCTCTGGGCAGTCCGGTTTCCTCCCCCATTCCAGAAACATGCAACATTAATTGGACACTAAATTTCCCCTAGGTGTGATTGTGAGTGCGGCTTTTTGTCTCCATGTGCCCTGCATTTTGCTGGCGACCAGTTCAGGCTGTACCCCGCCTCCTGCCCCTTGACAGCTGGGATAGGCTCCGGCACTCCCTGCGGCCCTTGTGAGGATAAGCGGCTAAGAAAATGGATGGATGGATGAATTCTTGACAATGGCCAGACTGGCAGAAATGAATAGAATAGATTTATGCCCACTCATTACAACTGAGGTCTATAAAAGCAAATTTCTGACGAGAATCTAAACAGAATTGAGGTTACATTTTACACAGTATGGCTGCCATTGGACATTAAATTTCGCGGTCTGCTTGCTGTTCATTAGTGTTACACCATTTAGCAGGGTCACAATTTGAACACGATTGAGTCGTGTGACTCGTGTTGCGGGCAATGAATGATTAGGACACTTTGGGCACTTCGGGAGCAATTGAACAAGGTTTAAACACGGCAGTCTATCTTCATATTGCTCCCAACCGTATCAATCCCTTTATGACAACAACGGAACAGCTTTTATTGCCAAATTCAGTCAGGAAAACAGCTATAATGTGCTATAACAATGAATGTACAGTCAGTAAAAGCATTCAGTTGGATAAATGGAGCATGTACGACTCGTTATTAAGGCATTTTTAAAGGAGCTTTCACACAATTCCAGCAAGGGGTATCACTATTGAAATATATTTGTACTACTATTTTGCTGTCCGTACGTACATACCGCCTTTGTTTTGTTGAACACACATGCTAAATGTGACTAAATAATTGGCTTTTATTTGTCACCGTCTTTCTCTCTCAACTCAAAACAAATGGCTTGAAATGAAGAGCGCTTCTACAGACAGATGTTGCACTTCTTCTTGGAGCGCGACTCAACTGGATCCTCCATTTCGGCCTGCCGCCGAGATTTGACCCCAATGTCAAGATCATCCAGGTTGGTAATTATCAAACTAATCCTGTGTGCTTTATGTCTGTTTGATCTTTATTTTTTTAGTGCCGTAATTTTGCTGTATTTTCGAAATGTGATGCTGCGTTTTGACATAATGCATTTTATTTTACACTGAAGTAGTTTTGGATATTTTTTGTCACACCCGCACGTGTCCAAAGTTAGAAATTTAGGAAACACTTCTGCCTCTCAGGTTACTGTTGCCACACTGTCTTCTATGTGTAGGTTGACCTTTGTCCTGAGGAGATGGGAAACAATGTAAGGCCTGCTGTTGCTCTCCTGGGGGACGTCAACGCTGTTGTCAAGCAGGTGCATAAGGCTGAAAATGTCAGCTAATGGATTCACCGATAACAGACACCAAAAGAACAGCTTGTATGTTTTTATCTCTTATTATTATTATTATCGTGTCTCCTTTAGCTGCATGAGTGTCTATTGAAAGATGGCTGGAAGTATCCTTCTGAAACAGAATGGTGGCGCACACTAAAGGAGAAAATGGACAGCAATGCAAAAATATCAAATGTGAGTTTTGAACAAGATTTTGACTGTGAGGCAGATGCACTAACTACAACTTCTAATTCATTTGGAGTTTTTTTCCTTTTTTTTTTTTTTTTTTACTTTACAATCCCTTTGTCCTTTCTCCGATTCTATACAGGCTCTCGCTCTCAGGTCATCGCTACCCATGAACTACTACACGGTGTTTCACCACATCTCACGGCTGCTGCCACGTGACTGCATAATTGTCAGCGAGGGCGCCAACACCATGGACATCGGACGCACTATGTTGAGTAACTTTTTACCACGACAAAGGCGAGTACGTTTCCATGTATATTAAGAGAAGCTTTATTGTGCAGTGGGGTGAAATGACCTATGGACGTGATATGAATCGGAATCCTCTTTATTCATCACAAATGATGGAAACACAGTGAATTTTTTGTTCAGGTAGTTGGAGTCACTAGACTACTAAAGCAAATAATAACACTAGAAAAAGATATATACCGCAATTCCCGGCCTACAGAGCGCGCCTGGTTACAAGCCTCAGCGAGTACATTTGTAAAGGAAATACCATTTGGTACATACATACGCCGCAGCTGCGTAAAAGCCGCAAGTGCCCACGTTGAAACCCGCATTGCAACACGAGATAGTTACAAAGAAAGACTGAACACAGAAAGAGTTTAACGCTAACGCTAATCCTAGCGCGGTGCTAACCCTAGAGCTAAGGCTAGCGCTAACGCCAACACGGCTAGTTAAAATAAAGCTCACCAGTAATATCACTGAGACACACAAGTGACACAGCAGCAACACGCTAGCGCAGCGCCAACAGGGCCGGTAAATGTCACTTCCTCGGCACATATATTCCACTGGTCTCATTCTTACCTTTTCCGCTCGAGTGCCCCCTTGCGGCAAGGAAAACAAAATGCACAAATTAGCCGCATCACCCCATGAACCGCAGGGTTGAAAGCGTCTGGAAAAAAAGTCGCGGCTTCTAGGCCGGAAATTACAGTACGGTATTTAGGATATAGAGCCCCTGCAAATTTCCAAAGTATAGTGAGGCTTGATGCGCTATAAAGCACATATTGCTTAATAATGATGTATGAATCGTAAAACAAATAAAAAAAAAAAAAAAAAAAAAAACGAGGTGGTGTTTCATGAAATTGACTGTACGAGTTCAATCACTCGGAAAACTGATTTGTCGTCTGTTTTCATTCTGTAATTACATAGTTAACTGCGGATCGCGTTTTACCCCGGACCTTTTTTTTAAAATGTGACGCGGTTATTCCCGATGACCTGCAGGTTGGACGCCGGCACATTCGGAACGATGGGAGTGGGCCCTGGTTTTGCAATAGCTGCAGCTGCCGTGGAGAGGAGCGAAAATAAAGGCCGGAGGATTGTCTGCGTGGAAGGGGACAGTGCGTTTGGGTTTTCTGGGATGGAGGTTGAAACCATGTGCAGGTGAGCAACTTTCCTTTCTTTCTGTGGCCACGTTTTCTGTAGCAATCACGCTTGCCTCCTTTTGAAACAGGTATAGCCTACCGATAGTCGTGATTGTGGTGAATAACAACGGTATATACAGCGGAGTGGATCCTGAGACGTGGAAAGAAATGGAAAAAACTGGGGATGTGACCATCATGTGAGACAAAAGTCATTGTGTAATTTGTCTGAAATCAAATGCCATCTGCTTTGATCCGTGTGTGTGTCTTTTTAAATAAATATTCTCGTGCGTCTCTTTAAATGATCAGCGCGCCCCCCGTGAGCCTCCTGCCCGAGGCGCGCTACGAGCAGGTGATGTCAGCATTCGGCGGGCGCGGTTTCTTGGTGAGGACGGTGGAGGAGCTGCGTAACGCTTTGCAGCTCAGCTTGAGCGACTGGAACCGCCCAAGTCTTCTCAACGTGCTCATCGACCCTTCATCAGACAGAAAGGAACAGGTAGAGACGCTCTGACAAAAGGCAAAATTATACGATCGAGGCGCTTCAGAGCCTACGTGAACACAACAAATTGTACAGATGTGACAGGATTCGACAGAATTGCGTACATTTGAACGCACACATTGAGATCGTTGATTAAAGGCTGGGCAGGGTCAAGTTTGAAGTTGGCGTTCCGCTTACGCCCTCTTGGAGGAAGTGTAGCGCTTTTTTTTTGGCCAATGAGTCATTCAGGCCACTGTGCAGTCAAAATACCTTAAGATTGCTCCTTATTGTAGGGCTCTACACTTAGTTTGACATTTTCACTTTACTTCAAATACTACTAATTTGACCATTAATACATTAAACTTAATATTGAGTGAATAAAGTTACGTATTGGTTGGAGTTATTGAGAGCAGCAGTGGTGTCAATTCATTGATTCCCAACCGAACTGGAAAAATAGTCAAATTTCACCTAATGAGTCAGGAAATTATAATTTCCATCCATCCATGTTCTGGTTTTCTTTAGATAGGATATAATTTTCCATCCATCTATGCCAATAATGTCTAGTGAACAATTAAATTCTCTCCCTCTAGATCAGGGGTGACAAAGTCCTTTTTCTCACAGGCCACATTGTTGTCCCGGTTTCCCCTCATAGGGCCGTTATGACTGTCAAACAAAAATATTTAGCCATCATCATACTTACATCACCATTTTATGAACTACTTTGGAATCAGAAATCAAGGGTAATGCGTTTTTCAACTATTCACGTTTGGTAATGCAAAAATGCTCGTAATATCTCAACTTTCTCATTTATGATATGTGACAATTACAAATTTTTGTGCAGATTCATCATGGAATCATGGAAATTGACACTCTAGATTTGGCATCGCGGGCCACATCAAATCATGTGGCGGGCCAGATCTGCCCCCTGGGCCTTGAGTTTGATACCTGTGTTCTAGATGGTAGAAGATAGAATAAACCTGATATTCACCTTTTGCCATTCCTGCAACAGAATTATGGATTTGCGTTCTACTAAAAAGGCCTAGATTTTGCAGTGAGTGAGTAAATTAAGGTTTGGCTCAGTAAACGTTGGGAAAAAAACAGACTTCAATCAAAACAATCAAAATGATTATCTCCTTGTTGATTAGTTAATAATGATAGGCTCGAATATAACAGCACGGAAGGAGCTGATTGGCCGGCACTTGCAGATGAGAGCAGGTGAAGCAAATGGCCGAGTTACAGGAAATAAAATAGTCAGCTGCAGCCGTGATGCGCGACCGAATTCAAATCAGCAGCGTTCCAATTGGTGATTATTAAAGACCAGCAAACGGCGCAGTGTTTATTTGACTCCAGTGTGCCGCCCCACCCCAGAGCGCTAATCCTTCCACTCCACAGGTGCACACCGAAGCTGCTCCTTTCCACTCACAATCCCTCAGCCTCACATCAACTTGACCCCTCTATTTCTGGTCCCCTTATAATTAGAAAGCGGGGGCCCTCTTTGTTTATGTTGAACGTATCCATGCAACACTCTGGCCGTGGTGGCATGGATACGTTCAGGTGATGGAAGGTTCCGTTGAGGCTTTGTGTGCCTTCCTTTTTGTCTGACGACGGCTAACTTGGTCTGTCTTGTAGTCGAAATCCCAGCCAGCCACCAAAAAACATACAAATTACATCTTTTTTTTTCTTGTATTTTCAGGAGTTCCCTTGGCTGACCCGTTCCAACTTGTAGAAAGGAAGTGAATCTATTTTGTTAGAACTGCTGGAAACCTGAAAACATGATGGTATCTAAATAATTGATTATTATTTTTTTTTTATTAATTAGCACAATATTGTTTTTTTGTTTTGTTTTTTGGGGGTGCGGTCAATGACTGCCAAGCAACAGGTGGCTTTTAATATTTTACCTACAGTAAATACATCTGTGTCAGTTGACTAATACATATATTTCTGCAAATGTGATTGATTTTGAATTGCATGAAATACTGTAATTGAGGCCCCTTGGTGTGGAATGCTACATTCATTTTTGAATGGAATATTATTTCAATTCATTGAATATTACTTGGGCAAAAGCAAGAATTTATTAGACCACTACCCTGAAAATGAGAAGAGACCATCCAGGTTTATGAAATGCAAAAGATTCCAGTTTTATTGTTTTACTATTTCAAACTGAAGTGAGGAATTTTAAAACTCACTTCAGCTTTTTATACCCGAATTTGTGAATCCAGCATTACCTTCGGCCAATGAAACTCTTGTTTTTGTTTTGAAAAAAAATTATGCATGCCATTTGTCATTATATTTTGTAAATCTTACATTGGGTCCCCCCCCCCCCCAAAAAAAAAAAAAAAAAAGTGAATAACCGGTACCAGTGCTAAAGATGGTGCCTTTTATTAACCAAAAAATAATAATTCAAATTTATGGATTGATACTATTGCAAAAACATTTTTACTGTATTGTATACTTGTAGTTTTGAGATAAAAATTTATTACAAATATATCTGAATTTACATTTTGATGGAAGTTCTTCATTGTATTGCAATTTTTTTTTTTGTCTACCAGCACATTAATTCTTTCGCAAATGCTAATATAGTAAGGTTTTAATGAATATTAAGAGATAATTTTTATGCCCAGAAGTATTTACTGCTCTCACATTCCCCTGAAATTTATTTTGTAGGACAATCCGGGCAATAAAACCAATGTGGCCTGGAGTAAACGGATACTACACTTGCTCAAGGGCTGGCCGAAAGAAAAATATGGCAATCAAAATAGCCCTAAAGCCCCCACGATAAAACGTTAAAGTATGTGCTAATGCACATGAGATCTTGTAGCAAGGCAAACTGTGGGCGAGTCGGTGCTCGGTTCCCCCCCGATGTGAGAGGAGTGGAAACAACAAAGGCACCCACCCCCCAACCCCCACCCTGCAGTAGTAGAACTCTAATATCGGCACCCATAAGCAGCTGGCAGGCCGCCTCCTGAAATTTTAGCGCGCACGGATGCGGAGGAAAGGTTTAATGGGCATTGGTGGACGTGCCCCCCTCGCGAGGGCGTCAAGACAGCAGAGCTGGAGAGGGAGGATGAAGAGGTGAAGCCGAGCGGAAGAGAGGTTCTGCTTTCGCTTCACAAATAAAGTCGGGCAACCGTGGGCGGCAGCATGACTCCTCGAGCACATGGACTCTATGTGACTCTCTGCTTTTACTATGGTTTGGCCCAATCATCTTTCCTGGACAGCTTTACTTCATTCCCAGAAGGTAAAAACAGTTGCCATTATTTGTGTGTTTATTGATGTGCGTGTGTGTGTGTGCTGAAGGGGCCCTTGAGCATCTGCATGGGGAAAATTAATGTGCAAGTTTTTTTTTTTTTTTTTTTTTTAATTTAGTAGGGGGATGCATTACATGTGCCTTTCCAAAAATAATATTTTTTTTAATTAAATGAAACTGTCAGAGAGGCATTTATTTAACAATGTTTGTTTTTTGTAGTTGAGTACAGCATGATGTCATAGATTGGATTTTTGACCTGTTCGTATTCATATAGCAAGAGCAATATTAGAAATATGTCAATATGCTGCATTGTGGGAAAAGCACAAGCTCACCGGTTGTAATAAATCTTGAATGACTAAATCAGGAGCAATCAGAACGGAATTTCAATTTGTGCAAAGGCCGAATTGTGCGCATGTTTGGACATTATTAGATGTGATTAAGTGGTCTTGTAAACGACACTTGTTGTCATATTGTTGTTGCCCATGAGGTGGACTGGAAATGCCTCTATAAATAGCTAATGCGGCGGTACCTCATGTCTGCACGAGGAATTGGACCGGTGTCACCATTTGATAGTTTGCACCTGTTTCCTGCATGCTAACTGTTTGCGGTCGAGACTCATGGGATCGCGTGCATCGGTGCCCCCAGATGTTGCCCCGTGCATGTGCATCAATGAATCGCTCCTTCGCGTTTGTACTCGAGAAAACGGCAATTCGTGTACTGTTCTTGACCTCCTGTACGTTGCCTTTGCACCTTGCCCAGCACTGGCCCCCCGGGAGCAGCAGAGGAGGTTGAACCCGTGCTGCTTAGTGAGTCCCCCGCCGCCCCCGCTCTTCCCTCCACCTCCTTCGCTTTGGCGCCGCCACGCTCATGTGAGTCCAAATCATGTGACTGCCATTCTATTGTGGAATAGCCAACGTGTCCTTGGGAGGTGTCCAACCGCTGACTTTTAAACTCTTAAGTCACAGAGATTGATAAACACATGCATGCATACGTACTGTCGCAAGATAGATGTTGTGGTATGCTTTGGATCAGGATCACAAGATGTTCCTGGCCACAGATCCCAGGTGTCAAACTCAAGGCCCGGGGGCCCGATCTGGCCCGCCGCATGATTTTATGTGGCCCACGGACGATTTTTTTTTTTGTTCAAATCTGTACCAAAATTTCAAATTGTCATATCGTAAATGATAACGTTGAGCTATTGCAAGCATTTTTGTGTGACCACACAACAATAGTTGGAAAATTCCATTACCGTTCATTTCTGACTCCAAAACTAGTTCATAAATTTCATGTGTAAATATGATGAGGCCGTTAAAGATCTTTATCGTTTCACAGCCATGAGCCATTATGACGAGCTCAGTGTTTAGAGTGGTAAACCAGGGGTCGTGAGTTTGTATCCCACTGGGGCCTCCACTCCCCGAGAGGGTTGCGTCAGGAAGGGCATCCAGCGTAAAAAAAATTGCGCCAAACAAATATGAGTTTTTCGCTGTGGTGACCCCTAACGGGACAAGCCGAAAGAAAGTTACTTACTTACTAGCCATAATGGCCATTTGAGGGAAACCGCGAGTACAATGTGCCCCGTGACAAAAAATGAGTTTGACACCCCCGCCTGCCATTGATAGTCACGTTACACACCAATTTTATGAGCGTCGGTCGATTGTGGAACAGAAGCCGTTTTGATGTCATTTTACAGAATTGTTTATTTTCTTTTATCAGGATGGTAATTCAGAGTCTCCACCTGAAGGTAAAGGTTCCCCATGTGCCCGCGGCCCCCCAGGGCCCATGGGACCCCCAGGGCCTCAGGTAAGAGCTTGCAAATTGTCAACTGGTCATTGTTTTGTGAGGAACTGACAAAGACTAGACTTTGAAGACTAAATGACTGACTCGTTTGTGTTGGAAAGACAATTACTTGGCCTACCAAGTCTCGTTAAATTTATCTAGTTATTGTTTGGAAATGGACACGATTTACTTTAGACCAGCGTTTCCCTTTTACTGAACCAAAGCATGTTTTACGTCAGAAAAATAATACAAATCATGCCACATATATGTTGCTGACAAAGAGTGAAGAAAATAAGTATTTGAACATCTTGTTCCAAGTTCTCCCACTGAGAGATCACGGAGGGGTCTGAAATTTTCATCGTCGGTGCATGTCCACTGGGAGAGATATAATCTAAAAAGAAAAATCCCGAAATCACAATGTCTTAATTTTTTTTTTTTTTAACGATTTGTGTGATACAGCTGCAAATAAGTATTTGAACACCTGTCTATCAGCGAGAATTCTGACCGTCAAATACTTGCTAGTCCGCCTTTAAAAGTCCGCCTCCACTCCATGTGTTATCCTGAATCAGATGCACCAGTGTGAGGTCGTGAGCTGGATAAAGACACCTGTCCACCCCATACAACCAATAAGACTCAAGCTTGTAACATGGCCAAGACCAAAGAACTGTCCAAAGACACCAGAGACAAAATTGTACAACTCCACACGGCTGGAAAGGGCTGCAGAGAAATTGCCAAGCAGCTTGGTGAAAAAGGGTCCACTGTTGGAGCAATCATTAGAAAATGGAAGAAGCTAAAGTTGACGGTCAGTCTCAATCGGAGTGGAGCCCCGTGCAAGATGTCACCTTGTGGGGTCTCAGTGATCCTGAGAAAGGTGAGCAATCAGCCCAGGACTACACGACAGGACTTGGTCAATGACCTGAAAAGAGCTGCGACAAGGTGACTGTTGGTAATACACTAAGACGCACCAACGATAAAAAATTTCAGACCTCTCCATGATTTCTAGGTGGGAGAACTTGCAATATAGCAGGGTGTTCAAATAATTATTTTCTCCACTGTAGATAGTTGAGCAACATACGTCATTTGAATAAATGATTGCCCGGCCAATTAAATGGAATTGGATAATTTCTCGCAGGACACCAAAGATTTTTTTTTTTTTTTTTTGACATTTGCACAAGATTGTTTTCGAAACATTCCAAATATGCTTGAAAACATTGCGGACGACTGAACGGGTAATCTCCAACTTGAGAGCTCCTGCAGAGGAGGCAGAAGAAGGACTCTCTCATGCATGGAACACAGCAGCCCATTAACGCTCTGCATTTAGCCGCAGACATAAATAGCCTTTTTCCACTGACAGTCCGGAGTGCACCTCCTGTCATTTTCTGAAACTTGATGAAGAGTCGTCTGCCTGGAAAGGGGCACTGGCTTGCGTACATTCCGGGGATTACCAAACCGAGCGCGTGGCCCTGTGTCCACTTGGGTGATGGACGCTTGTTAAAAACGTCTGTATGATTATTCTCCCGATATGATTCATTTATTATTAAATGTTTTGCTGTGGTCAACCTCCCTGGGCTACCTCAGCAGTATCAGGCCTTTTTCAATCAATAGTTGCCACTCATACCTAAATTAAAGCTGCAGCTCGCATTTCCACCTGCAGACTTCTCACGCGTACACTGTGGGGGATATTAATATAAAGAGCCCTATTTTCGTAAATGGTGTAAATCTGCCGTGACAGGTGGCGCGACCGTGCGCCAGAGGCGGGTTAGACCAGTGTCGGTGATTTCGTTGACAAAAGCAGTCCGGTAGAGCCGAAGGTGGGCGGGCTGTGTCGTCGTGGGAGCGTTTAGAGCCCTCTCCAATTGCTGCCAATCAAAGCAGCTACTCTTATTGCCTTTAAATGCGGCTCAACTGACAGTCTCCACGGAGACAACTCTGCGTGGAAGAGGATGATGTCTGACTGCAGCCCCCCGTGCATGAATGGAGGATTGTGGCTGTCAGGTTGTCGTGGCAACAGACAGTGTGACTGAATATACAAACTGAACTTGTTAGAAAGGCTGGGGACCTAAATCAATCAATGACACATCTAAAAAAAAAAAAAACAGCAATAATGATTGTTTCTTCATCATTCCTAGGAATTTACAATGTCCCATGGGATACTCATGTGGTCCTTGGTGGCTACGCTGTTTTTGGTGACCCTTGCGTTAGGGGACCCGCTTCAAAAGTCCCATTTAAATAGGAAACTACCGTCATTTACGGCCTACAGAGCGCACCAGATTATAGGCCTCACCCGGTACATTTGTAAAGAAAATACCATTTGCTACATACATAAACTGCACCTGTGTAAAAGCCACAAGTGCCCACATTGAAACGCGAGATATTTACAAAGAAAGACGGTACACAGAGTTTTCAAAGTTTTAATATCTTAACCAACACGGTAGCACAAACAGGGCTGGTTAAAAAAAACAAAAAAACAAACATACCGGCAATAACGCCGCAGAAACATGCTAGCGTGGCGCTAACAGGTTTAAAAAAACACCAGTAAAAATCACCGAGACGCGGCAGCAGCACGCTAGCACAGCGCTAACATGGCCGGTTAAAAAAAAAAAAAACAAAAAAAAACAAACATACCGGCAGTAACGCCGCAGAAACATGCTAGCGTGGCGCTAACAGGTTTAAAAAAACACCAGTAAAAATCACCGAGACGCGGCAGCAGCACGCTAGCACAGCGCTAACATGGCCGGTTAAAAAAAAAAAAAAAAACATACTGGTAAAAATCACTGAGACACGGCAGTAATACAGCAGCAACACGCTAGCACAGAGCTAGCGCAGCGCTAACAGGGCTGGTTAAAAAAAACATACTGGTAAGAGTCACTTCCTCGGCATATAAATATATATTCCACTGGTCTCACTCTTACCTTTTCCGCTCGAGTGCCCCCTTGAGGCCGTTAGAATAAAATGCACAAATTAGCCGCATCACCGCATAAGCCGCAGGGTTGAAAGCGTGTGGAAAAAAGTTGCGGCTTATAGGCCGGAAATTACAGTAGTACATCAGTGATGGTAAAAGTTGCGACAGGCTTTGTATGTCGGGGAGGAGCCAGGTTAAATTTGGGTCGTTAGTGGGAGTTATGGGTAGCGTTTGCTCTATTTGGATATACTCTCACACAGACATACTTTTGGGAACTTTTTTTTTAGAATCTAGCAATAAATCTAGCAATATCAATTTAAAATTCTGTTAAACTGTTTTGGCATCAGAGTTTGGGTGCATTTTCCATTTACATTTTGTGGCAGGACTCACTACTCATCCCTGTTGCATACCTTGGGATTACAGTACTGTACATCCTGATATGACAGCGTCTTTTATTTGTTTTACAGGGCCCACCAGGATTACCCGGGATCGGAGGATCCAAGGGAGAAAAGGTGAGAAGAGTTTCCTCCATGACATTCGTGCCACTGACGATACATGATCACGCGTGCTCATTATTTTTGTGAGCTCAATTTGTCTTGGCCTGCAGCCCAAGATGCTGACAGATGCTAGTTTGGAAATGCATTAACGGCGTCTGTCCTTGTCCCTCCTTCACATCCTGTTGTCAGGGAGAAATCGGAAGACCTGGACAAAAGGTGAGCGTCTCTCCGTTAATCACCAGTTAGCCTTGCGCTAAGTGGATTTGCGGAAAAATGAGATTCAATGTCGCTGACTGCTTTGCGAGCGGGGCCAACCTTGACGGGAGACGGAGTACACGCGCGGCAACCGCGTTTGAAAGCTGCAGAGCTCACGCGGGGTGGGTCTCAAAGTCGTCCACTCAAAGGCATTCGGGACGGCTCGCGTCATGTTGCACATCGACGCGGATCGAAGGACGCCTGTGTGCGCAAAAGCTCGGGTGTTCGGTGCGGACCCCCACCCCCCGGCGCGAGACTCAAATCCCCGTTCGGAGAGCTCCAACGGCGGGCGGTCTGAGCGAGCAAGCGTTTGCAGCACTGCAGTGCAATTTAGCTTAGTGGCCGGAGCCGGCTCATAAATCATTTTATTTCCCACAAGCAGCGGCTCCCGTTCTATACACGGGCTATCATTTAATTAAATATGGCAAAGTGACAGCGCTCGTTAAAATCAGTCTTCCCCTACATGCGCAGGACTTGGATTCGGAACAACGTCTATTAAATACTGAAGCGAGCAGACGGACGTCCTTTTGCGACAAATACTTTCTAGATTTGATTTGAACTTCAATTCCGTTGTACCGGTTCGATTACGAGCTTTTATTTCTTATAAATGTCCCAATTTATAGTTTATAATTTATTCAAATGTCATGCCCCCCCCCATCGCCTCTGTCAGGGTCGGACTGGTCTCCCTGGACCTCCAGGAAGGCAGGGACCAGTTGGATGGCCAGGACCAAGTGGGCCCAAAGTGAGTAAGTCAGATCTCTTTCTGTAGATGCTGTATGTTGAAAACAGTCCACAATATATATATATTCCAGATAATATTCCACAATTATGTAATAAGGATGTCATTGATCAATCAGAGAATGATTAAATTCACCTACTTTCTGTTGGAAAATTAATATTAGTGGGGGCAGGAAACTGATCTTGTGGTCAAAACATCTGTTTTATAGTTCTGCTTCAGTCCATAATTCATCAACATTCTTAACCATGTAATTTATTCAATTCAAGCCATATCTCACGCTGTTATTATTTTTCTCTTTGGTCAGGGAGAGAAAGGTGATGCGGGACTGATGGGTCTGCCTGGCGGCAGAGGACCAATGGGACCCAGGGTATGTGATTTCCACGTTAATATTAAATCTACACTTTACGCTTCTGTCTACCGGACCCTACAACCCACGGGAAATACGGACCAAGCCGGACCGCAAAGAGAATTGAGCCCCATTATAATTAAAAAAACAACAAGTTTTTTAAAGGATATTAACTTATTTTTCTAACCGTCAAGAATTCTCAAATACGTGGCAACAAACTGCCACTAAGTGTTTGTGAGGAAAAAAAAAAAAAAAAATGACACCAAAAAAAGTGTATAAAAATATTCCACGGCGATGTTAATCCGTGGCGACCGAATGAGTGAGCAATGAGTACGCGTGAGTCCACTGTACATTTTTTCAACATGCATATAATACTTGCCTGTATTTTAGGGTTTACCTGGATATAAAGGTGAAAAGGTACGCGAGTCTTTAAGCTCTGATGGATTGACAGCAAAATTATATTAAATCGGACCCTCCCGCGTTTTCTCATCCAGGGTTCCGGAGGGGAACACGGCGAGAGAGGCTCCAAAGGCGACAAGGTGCGTACAACACCAGGACAGTTGCTGTAGGCATTGAGGTATTTGGACATATTTGATGCATGTACTCTCACCATCTTGTACTTTTTCCATCTCTTCAGGGGGCAATGGGTTTCCCTGGGATGCTTGGACAGAAAGTGAGCGCCATTTTCTCAGACATCGTACCCCACCCCCCTCCCCACCGGCTTTACAAATTATTGATGATGTTGTAACGTCGATCATTTTCTCCGGTTTTATGTTTGCGCAGGGAGAAATGGGTCCAAAAGGAGAACCCGGCGTTTCAGGAAACAGAGGACCCACTGGTCGACCAGGCAAGAGAGGCAAACAGGTGAGATGCCCTCAAGAAATAATATAGCATTTTTTTTTTTTTTTAACTACAGCAAAGCCTCGGTTCTTGAACGTCCCCGTTTTCCAACAAATCGGTTTTCGAACGAAAATTTCAATTTTTTTTTTTTTTGCTTCTGTTTTTGAATGAAAATCGGTAATCGAACGCCCCCGACAAAACCCGGAATTGACATATTGCGCACAGCCAGACCGGCTGACCCACGACGCGCTTTGTTATGAATTCCCACGCCACCAAAAAAATGGAAATGACATAATGCGCGCGGCGCAAGCAGCTGACCCACCCACGACGCGTTGTCAATTGTCAATTCGAACGCCCACTGAAAAAAAAAAAAAAAAAAAAAACGGAAATGGCATAACGCGCGCAGCGAAACCAGCACTCTTTTGTTATTCTGTATAACGCAGCGTCTGTACACAGACGTGTCCCGGTAGTGACTGTGGTTTTTCTTCTTATCGAGGACTACCGTACTAACCCCCAATCATGCCTCCAAAGAAGGCAAGTTGCTTATTTAAGTTTTTCTGCACTTTTATTAATAAAAATAGTTTACAAGGCTACAGTTATGGCAATGTACTCCTAGCCTAGCGTACTCTACTACTAAAGTATATATTTTAGGCAAAAAAGAAATATATATTTCTTAAATTATTTTATGATATAAAGTATTTAAAATATACATGTATTTCTACTAAGCAGTTTATTATCAGAAAAAGCTAAAAAAAATGCTTTAAATAGCCAAATTTTTTAGGCTTGGAACGCATTATTTATTTTTAAATTCATTGTCATGGGGAAACATCGATTCGGTTTTCGAACAAATCACTTCTCGGATGGTTTTCAAAATGGAACGGATTGCGGTCGAGAACCGAGGCATCGCTGTATTTGATAAGATGTGTAATGTTTCCCAACCTTTATTGAGTCGCCAATTTTAACATTGATAAAAGTCTCTTGGAACACCACCAAACAAAAAACGCCACAGCGAGTGCAACGATTGAAATAATGATGATGATCGGGTTACTCACAGATTTAGTTGGTGTGAAATTTTAGCCTTTTTAATTGAACCAAAATCTAATCCAGTACAGTACAGTACTGTACAGGACTCTGAGGCATCAGTGAGCTATGAATAAATGGCGACAGGTGGGCACTCGGGGTTATTATACCCTCGGACGTGTAATGGAAGATTTAATTGTCCTGCCTTTCACTGTGCACTGCTGGCGTACAAGGCTACAGAAAGATATTTTTGTAAGAAATACGAGTGATCCATTAATCAATCAAGTGAAATTTGCCACCGTGCCCACGAGAACATTTTATGGCACACTAGCGTGCCACGGCAATCTGGTTGGGAATCACTGCAGTGATTTATTTGTCGGTGATAGAAATATAATAGGCGCAGCTGGTAAAGCGTTGGCCTCACAGTTCTGAGGTCCCGGGTTCAATCCCAGACCCGCAAGTGTGGAGTTTGCATGTTCTCCCCGTGCCTGCGTGGGTTTACTCCGGGTACTCCGGTTTCATCCCACAGCCAATTAAAAAAAAAAAACATACCGGTAAAATTCGCTGAGACACGGGAGTAACACGCTACCGCAGCGCTAACAGGGCCGGACCGGTAAAAGTCACTTCCTCGGCACATATATTCCACCGGTCTCTTACCTTTTCTGCTCAAGTGCCACCTTGCGGCCATTAGAAAAAATGCACAAATTAGCCGCATCACTTCATAAACCGCAGGGTTGAAAGCGTATGAAAAAAGTTGCGGTTTATAGGCCGGAAATGACGGTACTCCTAACATTTACATACGGTCGTGTTCGTTATTTGTTGTGTCTGCTAAGAATAGAATATGAGAGCATGCAAGAGTTACGGGCGTGAAGCATGTTGTGTATTTTTGGCTCACGTTGCAGGGAATGAAAGGAGACTCGGGCAGTGGCGGTCCAAGGGGACCCGCGGGTCCACAGGGATCTCCCGGACTTCCCGGACCTCCTGGTCCGCCTGTCACAGGTGACGACTCTCGACACACCCCCCCCCCCCCCCCAACTCCGCAGAGGGAACGTCAAGTACTTTTTTTTTTTTTTTGCGTATCTGTGCAAAGTGGCAGAATGCTCAGTCAGAGATGCACGCAAAGCGTCTGGCACGGGCCGCAGCCAAGCGCCGCGTCAGCAGAAAGCGGCCAAGACCGGCGTGAGGAGAAATCTAATCTCCCGAGGCGAAGCGAAAATGCTCGCGTCGTGACATCATCCGGCTGCAACGGGGCAGACTGGCTTCCGTTACAGTTCTCGGTCACATTCTGAATTGGTTTACTAATATACGGCTCAACACGGGCCACAAATAACCGCTTTCCTGTTCTCCCTTTGCGTTTCAGCACTTCACATGGTCGGAGTCAAAGGTGCCCGCGGGCCGCCCGGCCAGCCCGGACAGTGTAGCTGCAGCCCTCCTCGTGGTTCTCTGTTAGAAGATTCTCACTCCCGAAGAAAGGCTCAGAGTCTCAAAGTACCCGCGGTGAGCCGAATGTACCGGTACTCCATTTTGCGCTTGACAGATGTGATGTTTTATCGTATAAATCCAGGGGTGTCAAACTCATTTTTCTCGCGGGCCACATTGTTGTTCCGGTCTCCCTCAGAGGGGCGTTGTGACAGCGAAACAATACAAATATTTATTCGCCTTATCGTATTGACATCATCAATTGATGATCTACTTTTGGAATCAGAAATCAAGGGTAATGTATTTTTTTCAACTATTCATGTTTGGTAACACAAAAAATGCTTGCAAAATCTATCTATCTGTCTGTCTGTCTGTCGTTTATGATGCGTGAAAATTTGGAGTTTTTGTACAAATTTTTTTACATGAAAAATTGAAATCGACACTCTCGATTTGGACGCGCGGGCCCCATGAAATCATGTGGCGGGCCAAGTCTGGCCCCCCGGCCTTGAGTTTGACGCCTGTGCTTTATACAGCATAGCGGACCCCCATCAAGCCCCGCCACGAACAAAGCAAAGCAAATTTATTTATAAAGCGCAATTCATACACGAGGTTATTTATGATGTCACTCATAACTTTTGATGTAAATATGTAGAGTAACAATAGTCTGAGTCGGAGAGAATAGTCATTTTGGCTCTCTCCCGGTTCACTATTGAGGAACAAAGTTCCAGTATTCTGTACGGATGTAAATCCTTTCCATTTCACCAAGTTTCACATTTTCTCCCCACAAATGGAAATGATGTCTTTCCCGTTCAGATCTTTGTGGTGAGCAACGAGGAGGAGCTGGAGCGCCTTCAGACAGAGAATGCGTTCGCATTCCGCAAAGATCATAGAGCTCTCTATTTCAAAGACGCCGACGGATGGTTTCCTGTTCAGGTACACGAGTACACTCAAACGTCCTCCATGATCAATCTTTCCCTTTTAGAATTTTTCTTTTTTTATTTGGGTCAAAACGTCTGTTCCGTTTGTTGCTCAAGCCTCTTAAACGTTCCCGTTCCAGATGACGGCCTTCCAGTCTATGGAGAACCCGCCTGATGAGGACGGTTACTGCGGCGACGGCGTCGTGCAGCGCAAGGCTAGCGAGGAATGTGACGACGGCAACAAAGTTGTCACCGACGGCTGCGTCAGTAAGTTTGAGGATTTGGACTCTTACAAGAAGAGACTATTATCCGAATTATCCGTCGGACTCGGAGGATGGCCTTGGTTCCCAATCTCTGTCCCAGTTCATCTCAACGGTGTTTAATAGGGTTGATATCAGGGGTTTTCAAATTCCGCACTTTAGGGGAAACTCAATGTTCTCGTCTTCATTGTGAAAAGTTATGAAATTGACCAAATTTGGATATGGGAGATTTTAGCCTGATGCCAGCAATCTGGGTACAAATTTTTAGCAAGAATCATAGAAGTTAACTTGACTTACTATGGCGGGCCGGCATTGAGCCCTGGCCTTTGAGTTTGACACCTGTGATTTAGTGGAATAGGATTTCTCGACATATTTACAACTATGGAATCAAGATACCGTAATTTCCGACCGATAGAGCGCACCTGGTTACAAACGTCACAGAGTACATGTGTAAAGGAAATACCATTTGGTACATACAAGTGCATACTGCATTGGAACACGAGATATTTACAAAGAAAGACTGTACACAGAAATAGTTTAACGCTAGCGCGGGGCTAACGCTAGTCCTAACGCTAGTGCTAACGCTAGCACCGCCGCTAATGCTAACAGGGCCGGTTAAAATAAAGCTTAACAGTAAATATCACTGAGACACACCAGTAAGACAGCGGCAACATGTTAGCACAGCCCTAATGCAGGGCCGGTAAAAGTCATTTCCTCGGCACATATATTCCACCGGTCTCATTCTTACCTTTTCCGCCCCCTTGCGGCAATTAGAAAAAAAAAAAAAATGCACAAATTAGCCACATCACCGCATAAACCGCAGGGTAGAAAGCGTGTAGGAAAAAAAGTCGCGGAAATTGAGGCGCATGATTTGTAGTACATAATCATTTTGGGTACAACGGAGCGAAATGGTTTAACCTAACGATAGCATGCTAATTTTGCACCTGCGGAACTAGAACTTGTTGTTGTTCTTGGCCCTTGTCTCCTAATCGCAGAGTGTAAACTTGCCTTCTGCGGCGACGGCTACCGCCATGATGGCGCTGAGGAGTGCGACGGCAAAGACTTTGGCTACCAGACGTGTCATACTTACCTGCCGGGGTGAGCGTTTTGGAGGTCTTCCAAAATCTGCATTTGACCGGCCGCATTTGACATGACTGTCTAATTATTACTTGCAGGTCATACGGTCACCTGAAGTGCACGCCGTACTGCGCTATCGATTCCACTAACTGCAAGTACTTCACCTGACTGAGAAAGCCGGACGTCGATTTCCGCGGGACACAAACTGGGAATATAAAGTCATTTTCATGCCAAATAACAGAACAAACAAGCAAAGACGGACGGGGAAGACGCAGCAGACCAAGCGAAGTCAAGCATATACTGTAGATAACTCCCGTGTACTGCTGCCGTGTTGAATCCCTCGGAGCGTCGCTATATACTCTACGCGGAGGGGACACCTTTCACCTGCGCGTCGGAAACAGCGGGACAGCTGCGCTCCGTCTTAACCGGCTGGATTTAAGCCCGAGCACGCCTCGATGGACACAAATGCGTCTGGCAACAGATGCCCGCCGGCCGTGCTGAGAGACTTTGCCGGGGGACGTCACAATCGTTACCCAGTTACCGTAATTTCCGGCCTACAAGCCGCGACTTTTGTTAGACGCTTCCACCCCTGCGGTTTATGCCGTGACGCGGTTAATTTGCGCATTTTTTCTAAGGGACCCAAAGGGGGGCACTCGAGCGGAAAAGGTAAGAATGAGAGCGGTGGAATGTATGTGCCGAGGAAGTGACTTTGGCCGGCCCTGTTAGTGCTGCGCTAGCGTGGTCCTGCTGTGTTACTGGCGTGTCTCACTAATATTTACCGGTAAGTTCTATTTTAACTGGTCCTGTTAGCGTTAGCGTCACGCGAGCGTTAGCGTCACACGAGCGTTAGCGTCACGCGAGCGTTAGCGTCACGCGAGCGTTAGCGTCACGCGAGCGTTAGCGTCACGCGAGCGTTAGCGTCACGCGAGCGTCACGCGAGCGTCACGCGAGCGTCACGCGAGCGTCACGCGAGCGCTAGCGTCACACGAGCGTCACGCGAGCGTTAGCGTCACGCGAGCGCTAGCGTTAATCTCTTTCTGTTCACCGTCTTTGTAAATATCTCGTGTTTCAATGCGGGCACGTACTGTATGTATGTACCAAATGGTATTTCCTTTACAACCAGCTGCGCTCTGTAGGCCGGGAATTGCGGTAATATTGGAAGAAAAACAAAACCCACACATATGGAAAAGAGAGCGGACGGGAGCTCCACAGCTGCGCCGAAGGCGTCGGGCCTTGGGCCTTGTGCCGGTGCAGCCGCGTTTGCATGAGGCTGGCCTTCATCAAGCATGTATCACTTGACCTCTTACTGGTTTCCACTTTCTACTCTTAAGCTCACATTAACATAAGCAGGGATGCAAGTCCAACCGATATCCTCCGGTACCGGTCCTACGAGACTGTTATACAGCGCACTGGCGACACGGGTGTGGTGCTTCTCGACTCCACGCACACACACATACACTCACGCATTTGGTCACAAACCCAAGAACAATTCTCAGGAAGAAGCGGGTCGCGCGGACTTTCACCAGCGTCCACGCACAGAAACCCCGACAAGGAAAACAAAACAAAAACAACAAAAAAAAGAAGATATGCAGCGGGAAATTCTGTGACATCGACTCGCCATCAAATATTCCGCACACACTTGAAACATATTTCAACCGATTAAAAGGCACTTTTTGAATACATATTTGGAACACAAACAAAATCCACTGCATGGAAAATATGTACAGTAGTAGTAATAATGGAATAATCCCTACCTTTTATTGAGCCGAGGCACATATTTGACATTAGGAAAAGCTCAAGGCACACCACCTGACAAAAAGATGTAAATGTTGAAAAATATAAAATCTATATTTATTTTTTTTGCGAGGGGTGACCCCAAAAACGTTAAATGATGGTTCATCCCCAACTTTATGGCTTCAAAAAAGAAAACAAACATTCAAATGATGATTCAGTGCATTTATAATGCGCATTAATTATCCGCTGATGTATTCATTTTTTTTTCCATTTTTTTTTTTATTTTAATTGGGGGGCTTGGGGGGGAAGCAGCAATTTATCCCGGAAATTAAAACAAATACAATTACGGTGGACATCACTTAGCTGCAGATTTTCACTATTCACAGTTTGGCTTAGTCTCCCCCCCCCCTACTCACAATAGACTGTTTTCCACCACGTGACTACATCCGAGGCACGCGGCCATGTTGGATGGGTTCACTCGACTGACTCTATTGCTTTTGCATACAGGTCGAGTTACACAAATGTTCGTACGACTGTTAAAAGTGACGCATGATGGCTAAAAAGACTGTCTACGCGAATTTACCCGACCAAAATGGCAACCGCGTTCTAAACCTGAAGGTGTGTGACGTCAGTTGAAAACAGTCTATACCGTCTTCCAAATAGTAGAAGAATCTTCTGATGTTGCTGGCCCAGATAATGTAGATGAACAAATGCAAGAATTATATCAATAAATCCATTTCCAGTTTGATCATTCCCATAGCACACCTGATCATCTTTCATGGCGCAGTGGCTGGGGAATCATCAACCGGAAGACAAACAAAACTTTATTTTTAAATTGAAAAAAAAAAAATGTTAAAACCGTCCTGATGAGTACATAGTGTCAGTCATTTGTCGTGTACTCGCTTGCAGAATTCCGCAGCCTCGGGGAAAAATTAAACTTGACACCGATAACGTTTTGTGCGCTCTCCAACAACGCTTGCCGACAGAGGCATGTCTTTATGTAAAAAAAATTAATTTCCGGTGGTGGGTGGCGCATAAGCACGGCGTCGTTATAAACCACATTGATAGGCTGCGTAAGGACTGTAACATTTGTAAATGAGAGTGTACCCCTTTAAGAGCGGACGGGGGCAGTGCAAGGTAAACTAGGAAGAAGAGCCAGGCTGGCGTCTTTTTTTTTTTTTTTCAAGGCACGCCGTGATGTGATCAACCAAAACACGACAAATGACTACCATCGTGTAAGATTAGCTGATTTTCCTCAGGCGCGGTGGTTTCAATACAAATTAGAGGCACAAGATGGGGGCACAGACGGCAGATTTTTCAAAAAGATCATTTAAATCACGTAGTAATACACCTGTCAAGTAACACCGACAAACTCAACACGTATGACAAAGAGTGATTTTTATTTTATTTTGATTGCACACGCCCCCTCAAATAGCTCTCCGTACATTTAAATGCCTTTTAAATATGTGTCAACAGACACAAAAAATGTATGTTTAACAGGAAAATCTGCATTATATCAGGACCACGATAGGTGAACGGCAATATAGCGAGGGATTACCCGCACTAGGCGTGAAACTGTTACGTTCTTAAACTCAGCGCACAGGCGAGGCCGCAATAGGCCGTAGCTGCTAAATAGGCAAGCGAGCCGTTCAGTGGTCCTTACTGTATTTATCTTATTACCTCGTTATCCAGTCTTTGTGTTTTACAGTCAAGTGTGTGTACTGTAGAAGTGTAGGATGACAAAAAAAAATATGAATAATGATCATAAAAGTAGTCGACATAAGCTTTTACTGTCCATAAGCTACAAATGCCGAGGGAGAGGTCGCCTCCCTCTTTGTCAAAGGTACAAACTCCAAGACTGTTACTGTGTTGTGTCCGCATGCACGCGCTAATGTGATTGTTTTTCTTTTTGTAACTCATCAGCAAAGCGGGCGTCTTAAGAAACGTGTAGCAAAGCGCAGAGGTCACGCGACGCGGCAGGTTGAAACGCGCGGCGCCGAGCGTTTTCCCGCTTGTGACCTTTTGACCCGCGCTGTACCCCACACAACGCAACGCAACACGCATGATGTAGTAACGCTGTAAGGCTTTCCATAAAGTGTAAGTATGCGCTGTGACTGGGACCCGAGAACAATCGTTAACGTGTCGTTATAACTCTCATATGATTTACACGGATGTTCAAAGAAATACAATAAAAGTCAAAACTTCCGAAAATATGTCTGTTTTTATATCTTGCACTTAATTTTTATTTTTTGAAATATTTTTCCATTTTTTTTTTTAAATTTTAAAGGATTAAATTAATGATTTATTAATACTATTATTTAGTAATACTAATTTATTTAAAGGATTTTAAAGAATATTTATCATTTGTTCCGTCCAGCCATTTTCTGTGCCGCTCGTCAAAATGCGGAGCGCACCCTGGCGTGGTCTCGTTTCCGCCATCACCGAGCGGGAGGGAACCCGACCCACGCCGGCCACGTGACGCTCAGGTCGGTCAATAAATGTGATTTATTCGCAATTATCATCAGTGACTAATATTTTCAATTTTTTTTTTTTTTTTACAGAGAATCAATGTTACCGCTGAACAGAAAGGATTGCCGGATTCAAACCCACAACCTCATAAATGTGCGGCTGATCTGTTCATCGCTGTTTCACGGTACCACCTTGAAATCATGTTATATAAATTGAGTTATTACACTGTAATTAGGGCCCGATTTAAATTGCTTATTTTTTTCTTTTTTTTAGGCTGATATCAATATTTGATAGAATCAAATTTCCATAAGTGATTAAACAGTAGATACATTTTTAAAAATATCTACAGTGACTAAAAGCAATGATTGAGCTTCAAACCCTGAACCTCAGAACTGTGAGGCAGACGCTTGTCCATGGCGCTGCCCAGGTCAATTTTGATAAAGCACACATAAAAAAGAAAAAAAAAATCTGTCTTCAAATTTGAGGATGGCGCTAAAATGCACCATATTAATGACCATTAAAATTCTGAATGAAAATGGAATATTTTTAACAATTTTTTTTTTTTTTTTTTGCACAACTTGCTGTTCTCCAACAAGGACCCAAATGGCCAAATTCACAAATGAGTGAAAAACAACTGGAAAAATGTATCACAAAACTTCTCAAACAAGATAAGATGGTGTAATGAAAATGAAGATAACTACTTTTATTATTATTATTATTTTAGGTGATATTTGTATTGGCAGCAGTCAGCAAGACGAAAGCCGAGCGTGAAAGCTCCCCGATGGCCGCCCTCGCTTGCAGTACGTCCGTCCAAGAGGGTTCTGACCCCTCTCGGAAACTGCTGCGTCCAAGTAAACCGGCTACATATTTTTTTGTTGATGTTGTTTTTTTTTCCCTGAGACATAACCCGATCGTCCCTCCGGTGTCGAGTCAGCAGACGCTGATGCGCTCGGGCGCTGGGCAGCGGGCCAGCGTCGCGGGGAACGCGGGCCAGTAACTCGATTACGACTGCGCCACGTCGTCACTTTTGTCCGAATCGAAATGCGAAGACGACATTTTAGGACGGGAAACGCGATAGACAAGCTGAGCCCGTAAAATAACTTTTTTAACGCTCCAGTGACGCCGCTGTTCTCGACCGCGATCCGTCCAGGAAACGGTTCGAGAAGTGATTTGTTCGAAAACCGAATCGATCTTTCCCATTACCATGAATGGAAAAAGAAATAATGCGTTCCAAGCTTTTAAATTTTTTTTTTTAGCTTTTCCTGATAATAAACTGCAAGGAGAAATACATGTATAGTTTAAATACTTTATATAATAAAATAATTGAAGAAATATATTTTTTCATAAAATATATGCTTTAGTAGTAGAAGTATATTTTTTCGGCAGCATGGAAATTCACAACAGAGCACGTCGTGGGTCAGCTGGTCTGGCCCTGCGCAATATGTTATTTCCGGGTTTTGTCTGGGGCGTTCAAATACTGATTTTCGTTGGAAAGCAGAAGCAGAAAAATCTCAAAATTTTGCTCGAAAACCGATCTCTTTGAAAACGGGGACTTTTGAGAACCGAGGCTTTACTGTATTTTGAAACTCTCTAATGCTCGACATTGTCTCTGTTGAAGGATGAAAAACAAAAACACTTGATTACCGAAAGAGGATTATTATTATTTTTTTTTTTTTTATTAAGTACATATCAAATATTTCCACACATATATGTAAAAGCACCCGAAATATTCCAACAGCACAATTTAATGAATTACATCAGCAACCATATTCAAATTGTGCAAGTTGACTGCATGTTAAAAAAAAAAAAATGACAAGGTCTTATAACCATGAAAAATAATGCTTGACTGGCTCATAAGTAATAAGTTAGCACACATGACAACACACGTGGATGGACGAGATTAGAACATATTTTCCACTTCATAAAATAGGATTATTGAGTTTGATTCAAGGCGGTTATCGCGTCTTCAGATGGAAACGAGATGACACGTTAATAACTTATGACGAAATAAATAAAAATGCACACTACGCACTGGCCTGTTGAGCAGATGTCGGTATGGTCGTGAGCATGTTCCGCATGAAAATCTTATTTTCCATCTTCCAGTGTTAGGGTGCTAAAAGCCGTCCTCGTTGGTCCCTCATAAGAGTTAATTTAAAAAAAAAAAAAAAAAAAAGCATTTTTGTTCAAATTTGAAAGACTAAAAATACGCAGTGCAACATTAGCGAGT